>NC_080725.1:11600000-11900000 GCF_019097595.1 Hemibagrus wyckioides
GTCAGGCATTTTCCTCTGTGTCAAGTGAGACTGGAGATTCCGCCATGTTTATGGTTAGGCGATAATCAGGTCACGACAAAACTCTAATACTCTGAGTGGAAACCAAGGAATATGAGATAAATATTGGTATTGATCGCAAAATAACAACCTCTGTTAACATATCTGACTGGCTTATATTGTTAAATGTGTTGGAATATGTCTAAAAAATAGACCCAGTGAACTTTGACACGTTTGACGTTTTTGAATGAAACCATCTTTTGTCAATTTTAAATGTAAAACCTTTGCATTATCATTGTTTAAGAGTAGTTTTGTTTATTGTTCTGAAGTTAACGGCGAAGAACTAAGGTGTTATATCTTTTAATTCGTGAGCAGGAGAAAATACACAAGACTACCAAATCTCAAGTTAATATCTCCAAAAATAAGAATTTCTCATTTGCTTATAAGCCATTTACATAGAGATACTTTCAAAATTGAAACTGCTCTGTAAAGCATTTTTCATGTTCCTTTTGCTTGTAATATTATGTTTAATATGCAAACACTTTGAGAAAATCACTGTGCTTGCTACTAATAGCCTGCTTGACCACTTGCAGATGTAATGTTTCCTTTCTAAGACTTTATTAACTATTTGCAGGTGAAGGAGAGGTGTCATGATCTTCCTGCTATGATGAGGTTGACTTGCTTGCTCTAGGCTGGTGAAATGGATGCGCAGAATCAAAGCTCCACTTACTATAACTGTATGCGAGCCCAACAGCCTGTAATTATGCAATCTGGCAGGATTAGACAGACACGAGAGTGACGAGCCTGCGGAGGCTTTGATTACTGACAGCCAGTGTGCAGAACAAAAGGGAGAAGACACCACTATTATCAAGCAAATATCTGCCCTTTCTAGAGCCCCAGAGCCCTAAATCCTTATGAACACACCAATTTTTCTGACTGTTATCATCTAATGCACTTATGGTTCTGCATCTGGCTTAAACTCAGAAGCCTAAAACGTAAATAAATTATCATTTATACAAGCAGCCATTGGCATTTTGGCATATCTGACTACTAACGATGCATCTCTACCACTATCAAAATATACTTCTGTACATACAACAGCCTTCTCTGCTGCAATCCCACTCTATCACACACTAGGTAGCTAATGTAAAGCTAGCAAAAAATCAACTCGCTTTTTATTGCTATACAGAAGTGATACTAGCAATCATAGACTTTTTGTGAGTTCAGGTATGTGGAAGTAGGCGATACCTGTCGAGGACAAGTGTGTTACTCTTTCCTGTGGCCCAGCATGAGCAGCAGTGAGAAAAAGATGCAGAGTTTGGCTTCATGTTGTCTTGGAGGAATTATGTGTTGGCCCCATTCTCCTGGCTATCAGTAGAGTTAGCTAGTAGGTGCGAATCCGTATCTAATACACAGATACACTGAGCTATTGGCTGAACACAGACTTTTATGAATAATTTTGCACAGATAGTCCTATTTAATGTAACATGAAGATCGTAGCAATATAGCTGATGTTTTGCCAGTCAAAACTGTTTAGAAAGAGGTAAGAAATCAGTAGTCTTGGAGCTTGCTCACTAAACGTTGTCCCCTAGGGGCCACTAAAACTCAGATATACTGAGAAACCACAGACAATAACACTGTAAGCAATTAAATTACAATGTGTGACCGAACTCAAAGAGTCCACATCAGAATAATGCTGCATTGTTGCAAGCCTAAAATGCTTTTCACACAATGTGCAGTTTTTGCACACACACACACACACACCGAATTCCAAGAAGACTGGTAATTAACGATCTGATATACACAAGGATAAAGAACACGTACAGCATTTCTTGCTTGCGTTATTTATATACACACCATTATGGTTTTGTATGAGGAGATGATAGCTAATAGCATAGAATGCTATATAAAGTAGCATTTAAAGATCACAGGGGCCTATTAAAGGCTACTGGCTAACAATTGAATTTGTGCAATGCACCGAGATAAAAGGAAGGGTCACTTTTCACATGGAGAGAGCTGTCTGAGCAGCTGTCTGTTCTGAGTGTGGCGCACTATTCTCGGCGGCGTGCGTGTAGAGAAGCGGCCAGGGCTGTGTAAGAGGAGAACTGGGAGAATGGAGAGGAACTCCACAGCTGTTCAGAGTTTTTCCTGCATCTGCAGCAACTGCCATGCCGCCAAAAAAAAAGGCAAATGTAATCAAAGCTCCAGCCGCCGACACACTCCTGTCTCCACCTTTTTTTTTTCTTCTGTGGTGCTCATTTGTATCTTTATTCGTCTTATCTCTCCGCATGCTAATGCACTTACAAATTACAGCGGCGCACTCCTACAGACAGGGGCTGTGACTAAACTGCTCTCCCCACAAATCATGTAACGCTATCAGGCATCGCTCTAAGTGGATACTTGGGAGAGATAACATACTCTGCAAAACAGTTGAGATACAAACCCGATGACTAATCCCGTTCTGTGGATCGCCGAGGAAAGGCGGCGAGGGAAGTGCTGAAAGCTTCTTTTGACGACCCACCTGAACAAGTCCTGGCCCTGCTCTGCTTCACAAAGGAGGTGTGACGGGCCGTGGTTTTATGTGTAACAGGACACCACCAGATTTCCAACAAAACACTGCGACGAGGACATTGCTAGCTGAGCTACTCTGACATCGACCTAAGATGTACTCAGTTCAGTTACAGAACGCTGAACAAAGATACACATTCTAACAGATACAGTATAGAGACTTCCGGAAAAAAAGCAGAAATGCAGCAAAATATAAATGAAAACAAATCTTTACCAAGTGTGCAGAGAAATCAGAAAAATCACCAAAGCTCAAAGAACATTGAGCCAGTGCTGACCAATGTACACAATTATTAGGTAAATCTAAATAAAATATTTTGCATATAGAGTTTCTCTTTAAAGCTAATTTTCTCTCTTTAACTAGTCAAAAAAAGTTTATCGGAAGAGTTTAGATGAATTGTTCTCCCTGCCTCACTCTGCTTGTTGCCATAGCAACAGCTAGCCATGCTAACATATATGTCATTAAGGTTAAATGTATTGCTGTTGAACTGTCACTGGAGATTAGGGAGGGAAAAAAAATCCTTTTAGACAAAGTTCAACAAAATGAAATAAAAGGCCAATCTTCGTATGGTTCTCTTCTCTTCTGTCAGATTGCCAGGCTTACTGGAGATCAGTCAATGGCAACAAAAATGATTCTTGGTGGCTTTAGTTCTGAAAGTGAAAACTATTACAGTTCCAACCCTAATAAACTGATTACCTGAATTGAGTCAGTTTTATTCAAATCATGATTGAGTTTATATGATGTATAAATAATACCTAATTGCCTGGTATACATTCTGAGGGTAAAGTATTCAGCAGTGAAAAAAAACAGATCCAATAAATATAATGGTATGTATTTAACTATTTATTGTTCCTAATATTTGAGTCATTTGTCATGATTCAAAAGAGGTTTTTCGATTTTTTTTTACACTGAATTCGATCCATGGCTGCAGAACGTTCTGCTTCGAAGCCTGTGCTTTTAGTGGCTATGTTAATAAATTTCCTGAACAGTTGCAAGCAGCAGTACCATAATTATTATTTGACAGATCATTTACTTCCCTCTTACCAAACGTATTTAATGTTTTTGTGCCGTCTGTAGGAAATGAGTGTACGTAATTAGTGGACATTAGTGAAGGGAAGTAGTTTTTGGATTATTCTGAAAGATTTTTAAGCATTTAGGTGCAATTTCATCCACTGTTTGTTGTTGTTGTTGTTGCTGTTTTTAATTTTTATCTGGGTGACATCAGAAACAATGGTTTTTTTCTTCCCATATTTATTAGGTTGATAGATAGATAGATAGATAGATAGATAGATAGATAGATAGATAGATAGATAGATAGATAGACAGACAGACAGACAGACAGACAAATAGATAGATAGATAGATAGATAGATAGATAGATAGATAGATAGATAGATAGATAGATAGATATTTTAAAATATAAGTTACTGTAATAGATCAGCAGTTATTTGCTTGGCTCTCTGTATCGGCGATTTTCACAGTGATAACGATATCTTTATTACCCTTCATATAAAAATCCAGACATTTACGATCCTTTTACGCTTCTTGTTCTTGCCATTTCGCAAAGTAAAAAAAAATTCACTTATTCTAGGAAAGTTCTCGAAGAAAACAGAGGTCAGTTAACAAAGCAGAACAATTTCTCCGATGTTCCCGAGTCCTCCGCAAACTTTCATACTTAACATAACTTAACATAACATACTTAATGTTAAGAGACACGAGCATTTACTAACTTTTTTTGACTAAATTTTGCTATGTAGATAAAACAAATGCTTGCCATACTTTATTGTCAAACTTTTTCTTTATAAATATACAACAATTTTAGAATTTAATATCAAACTGAAAAATGTGAACAGCATGAAAATTGTTATTACATACAAGTGTTAAATGACTAGGCAGCAGCCATTCTCCTTTATAGCCTTGTACTGGGTATAAAATACACTACATTATAGTGCTATACTCTAGTAAGGGAACATGTGTAGTGTATACACTGTCAGAAATAAAGGTTCCAAACACTACCTTTTCTTGCCTCTTTTCTTTCTCGTACCATTAGAAGTACATGTTGTGTACCTGATAATCTAGCCACACTACTAACTATTTGTTCGAAAAAGCAATCCAACATCCCTGCCCTCCACTCGCACGGAGTGGTATTAGTCTGTCAGTGAGTGTTATGACGTCGCAGGCTGTGAACCTGCAGGGGTGGGTGTGAACACCTAGAACTCTGTGCACGCTCCCACAGAGAGTCTGTCTGTGAGTGTGTGTGTGTGTGAGAGTGTGTGTGCACGCCTGAGTGTACAACTCACTCTTCACCCACAGTATGTTCTCTTCTTTATCGCGCGCACACTCGCCCTCCCCCCCCCCCTCCCACATTCCGACTGCACGAACACACGACCCATCTCATAAACACAGTTAGCAGGCGCTGCTCAGCAGCTCATGTTACCACCTGACGGCGGGATTTAAGCATGCTGCTCCGCTCTCCCTCGGCACCCTTTTAGGGCTAGTATCAGCACTGATCACGGCAAGGACTCTTTAACACTATCACATTCCTTGCTTCCTTACTTACTTCCAAATCTAAATACCAACACACCATGTGTACTGTTCGCTTGTATAAAATACTATCATGTGTAATAGCTAAATCCCTGTGGTGCAGGGGTTTGTGTTTTTCCTCGCACTAGCTGTCAATTGCAACATCGCAACCCAATCCAGCTCAGCTAACACGCAGAGATTAGCCGTGCTATTGTGTGTCATGTAGTATGAGGAAAGGCCATGTAATTGTTTTAATACTGTGACATAACAACTTATTGTGCGTTCTCTTGTCTCAGGTGGACAGGCAGAAACATTAGCTGCCTGCAGCAGAGGTAAGACGGAGTCTCGAGCAGGCAGACACGTCAGCTCATAGAAGAATTACAGGTAAATCCCTCCTTTCAACACGTTGCCGATTTAACAAGAGAAGAGGTGTCGCTGCTGGCAGGTAGCTGGAGTGCAGTCAGTGCTTCACGCCATGCTGACGAGCAAAGCAAACAGGAACTATGCCAGAGACACTCAGCTTGTACCACCCCAGCGAGAGTCTTTCAAGCAGTCACAAAGTAGGGCACATGACTTTATCACTATCCTCCAACGCGTATGCTAGCAAAACCAAGCTGTAACAAAACAATGTGGATGAGTTTAATTTGTGATCTCCAATAACGCCATGCAAATACACATTAACAGCAGAGACAATGGCCCTGGAGGGTCTTCTCTCCACTGTGCCAAACATTAACAACTCTCACATTAAGACAATATCTATTTGGAGTGCAGCAAAGTGGATTGTAAGTGCTTTTTAATGTTTGGTAAATGTTTGATAAATCAGATGCATACAGCAGGCAAGGGTTTGTGTCATACAGTACGACTGTCTCGGCTAATGAGATCTGGTTACGAGTGCAAGAGATTAAAGCAAGCAAATTAAAAATGACTCAATGGTTGAACTTTAACTGTAATAAGAATCAAAGGTGCTGTGTTCAAAGCTATGTCACATTTCTAACAAACTGCCTGTCTCCGGGCTTCTCTTCTGCCAGATGGCATCTGTCAAGGACAAAGGTGGGGTTTAGACAAAGTGGGGCACACAGACAACTTAAAATAGTGGATGAGTGATGGTGTCTGGCCACCTGGTATAACCCTAAAAAGGATGTTATTAAAAAAAGAAAGAAAGTAAAAAAAAAAATCTCAACAGATTGAGTGACTCACATTCTTCTTTTTCAGGCTCATGCTAAGAGAGGAGTCACATCACTTAGAGGCCCAGCACAAACGCTTTCAATGGATAAGAGGTGGAATTTTTGGACATGGCATCCCACTAGACAGGGGCACTATTAGGGGGGGTTGTGTCTCCTTCTCAGACTCTCTCCCTGGGTGAAGCCCAGGTCACAGACGGTTCCACAACACTAATTAAAGAGGTTCTCACCTAACACAACTTTGAGATGGAGAACACAAGGCCCAGTCTATTTCACGTCTCTGTCGAATGTCTAATGGTCTGCATGCTTTCAAAACGAGGGAGGGGAATTTTTTTCTGGGCGTCAAGGATGTAAATCGTGGCTTATTCTGACCGAGTCCCAGCCTGCAAAAAAAGAGTGTGACTGAAATAAACCACAGCACAATTGCACAATTAGAGGTGCACATATCAAACCAACTCAAAAATGGTCTTTGACTACAGACTTTTTCTACACTTAAGCACCACGATGACTGACAGCCTCTGCTGAGCTGCCAGAACCTTCCAGGTTTTTAGGCATGGTTTCACTAACCGCCAACTGTCTGCTCTTCTCTTGGAAAAAAAGGTGAAAATAAAATGGAGAATGATGATGATGTCATCATGTTCCCACCCTGGGTGCTGAGGCCTCATGTGACTAAGTGAGAACAGAATAACAGCCAGAGACAATATGTGCATTCTGACACTAATCCAATAGGCACAAGGAGCCCAAACACTGCAAACACACAACGTGCATATGGATACACACAAACTCCATGCAGGTACACAACTGAAGCAAAAACAATCTTAGTGAAATGTGTTTCTCCTGAATCCAAGACAAATATAACAAAGTGATGATGTTTGCAAACTGCGGATATCTGAAAGAACGTCGCCGCTGGAGTCCAAGCCATGCTGCAGTGTGGGTGTGTTCCTTTCTCGCATTCTCCGCATGGCTAGCTCTCCTCCTGGCTTGATACTCTAGGGAAATTAAGCAACACAAAACCGCTGATGTCATGGAAGGAGAGTTCAGGCTACCGGTGCACAGCAAACCCAAAATCAACACAGCCCAATTAAAGTGGGGTGAGTTGTATTTACATAAAAGGAGGTTTATTTGGAATAGGCTTGGTCTGCTTTGATAAAAGCTGCTGGAGCTCTAGAGCGGCTCAGTGTTGTGCTAGAGCATGTCTGGTTCATCTCCTCAGCTTTTATTTTGAAACTGCAGAAAACTTTTGCAGAAAAGTCTCATCCATTATTGTTCGCTTCATTCCTGCACATTTAGTGTTCAAGTTGAATCCACTCTGTTCCCTTTTCATATCTCCATCTTTAAATGTGTTCCTAGCACGAAGGTCACTGCCTTCAGGTATTCACTTACTATAAACACAGATAAGGCACTTGATTAACTTCACTGCAAGAATGACTTCTGTAATGGAGAACGTTCTATACAATAATAGCAGACTAGCTTTCGGAGAAAAGTGCAAGGATTGCATCCTAATCCCTGATCTCTTGGGTCCTATCCAGACCGTGAGAAAGTGAGAGAGAAAGAGAGACACAGAAAGAGAGAGTGAGAGAGAGAAAGAGAGACTCAGAGCTCTGGAGGGAATCCCTGATGGATCGTCATGCTCATTGCGACACTGTGTTCAGCTCCAGAGCGCCAGAAGAGCAGCTGAGCCGAGGATCTCCAAGCTAAAGCATCATCTCTAACTTGCATGCAATTCCAACCTGGTTGCATACAGCTCGTTCAGGTTATATGATGCGCGTTTCCATTTCAGTGAAATGAATGATTGCTAATCAGTTAATGGATCTGGATGAATCACGATGATGAATCAGAAATACTTCTGGCTTGGCTATCATAGCTGTTCAGCTGCTTAATCTGTTATCATGGCCTTCTTGTATTTCTTTCTTTTATTTTTCATTCAATTTTCCAATGCTAATTAGCAGTGCTGAAAACAAAAAGGGGTAAGATTTAAGACATGTGCAGGAGGAAAACAGAAACCTCACTTTATGACCACTCTGGCACCCAAAGACTCTCACCCATACTTTCCTAAACCCCCGCCACCCTCCACCCCCCACCCCCCGACCCCCCGAGCTCTCTTCCTGGACCGTTTTTCATTTATACACCATGACACAATGTCCAGGCTCCAGGGAGAATTTGAATCTAATTCGATGGCCTTTACTTGAACGTTTGGAATCAAAGCTTAACCGGAATGCAGGGAAGAGGGAGAGACTGACTGTGTTTCAGACCTGAGAAAATCTTCTGTTAAACACTAAATGCAGGAGTGGAAAGGAATCTCCATGTACTCTCATCACAGCACTTGAGTACATGGTTCACGTATAGCTCACTTTTTAGTGTATAGTACTTTTACTTGTGTTTTTTAAAAATAAAAGATGTGACTTTGTTGTATTTATTAATATTATTTATATCATTAGTTACCTTTATTTATATTTTGTCCAGGTGGAGTTGACTTAGCATAGCTCACATGGTTAGTTAAGGAGGTAATCGATAAACAGTGGACATTTTCAGATTAGTTCAACTGTAAAGTAATTACTCATGTAACAATGTTCTTGATCACTACATTTACTCAGATGAATTATTACTGAATTAAAGTTTTGAACTCTTAACACCACTAAGTGTTCTCAATCCAGTGCTTGAACGTGAAGTCCTCCTTTATGTTCCGTTTCATGGAACTGCTGGTTGAAGAGACAGAGGTTCAAAGACTCCCCCAAAATCCTCTCTGAATACCCCTTGGGTCGAATGGCAATATTTAAAATGGGCGAAGGTTAACGGTACGGTCTGTAAAACAAAACACATGATAGCTTCCCTCATGCCAAGACACGAGCACAGGCAGACTATTCAGGACAGCGAGGGACAGCTGTTCTGCCATTTAAACTCTGAGAGGTTGGGAATGCATCTCATGATAATCTGTCTTTCTGTCCACTGTCCAAAAGATGAGGGAGCGAGTGAATGACCTAGACCTAGCGAAAGACCCCATAAATGACCATTATGAGTGGTTTGGAGAGATAATACCAAGTGTATCGATGAGATTATATAATACAGTAGCCATAACTACTACTGGTGGGTGCATACTGCAGAGAGGAATGTTAATCTTGCAGACACACACACACACACAGAGGAACTGGTGTCCATTCCAGCTCTGTTTGCACAGAGAGGCTTTGCTTTCTGCAAAGGATTAGAGGAGGGTTTTGCCCAGATCTTGGTATGCCAGATGAGAAATGTCCACCTCATGGACCCACACAGAGCTCCCTCACCAAACTGTGTGCTGGCTCACAAGCTTTCCTGGCTAATAACTCATGAAGAGGTCGAACAGCTAAAGTAGAGGCCATTCAGAAGTGGTTCCTGGTGGCAGGCGAACAGCCCTACTTTTGACCTACAGCAGTGGCCCCAGCTAAGAGCCAGCCTTCATGTAGTGGAAAAAAGCCTCTCTGTTCTTCTTATGTTCACTCCCTTCCAAAACCACCCAAGCAAACTTCATGGCACTAAAACATCAGTACCATTAATTTTTTACCCCAAACCTCAGTCCAGAATAACACTGGTGCTAAAATGAGGGTGCTGCTTCCCCAAACCTTATACGGCTGACTACCATGACTGATGAATTACTGCCTTTTTGCCAAGCGCAGCAAATTCCTGAAACCAACATACATCAGGCACTAAGGAAAGTAAGGAGCGCAGAGTTCCTCAGCGTGGCTAATATTATTGTTATTATTGCTCCCAAAAGGCTGCAGTCAGAGCAGTACAGCTGCATTCGGACCTTGGGGTGAGGTGCACATGGGGCACAGGGGGATTTTCCATGCTCTAAGTTGTCCAGGTATGTGTAATTAAATCTTGGGTCTTGTTTTGAAAGCGCTGGGATTTCCACTCATTCTCACTTTCGTTCAGATTTCTGTGCATGGTTTCAGCCTTTCAGTAATGAACCCAGGCATATTGTAAATGCACAAAACATATGTATGGGATTTTGTACTTGATTATCAGCGTATGAGTCAGAAAACTAATAATGTTGGTTAAGCACTGAAACTCAGGAACAAAAGCAGGCCATAGCTAGTTTGTCTTCCAATTTCCTGACAAACTCCAATGCTTAGCAGCAAGGCCCTTGTTAATTACAGGCAATCTTTATGAAATATACAAAGAAGACCACTGTACTGCTGTGCAAAGCCTGTGCAGTGCAGGTGGAAGGCAGGAAAACAGCTGTTCACACAAAGCTCCAAACCCAATTCAAAGTAAATGCAAAAGGAGAAAGGAAATTTCCTCTTGCTCGTAGCAACAACATGTTATACACTCAAACATGATTCAAGGCTTTTTGCCCAGAATTCGGAGCTCTGCGCCTGCTAAGCGATTTGTTTTACTAGCGAAAGCGGAACTGCGGCTGGCAGGAGAGGTTGGGGACAATTTTGCTTGGAGAACGAAGTCATCTGTAAGGAAATGGTAGCATGAGGTGTACTGAACCTCAACTTTTTTAGACTCTCAGCTCACGCACTCGCACAGCTCACTTACATCCATCCTTGGACTTACTCTGCCAACACATACACAAGGCTAGAAGCATGCATTAGCTTAAACAGGACTGATGGCATGTGCACAAAACCAACATGAAGCATTCACACGTGAGGCTCTGGAAATAAACAGCATATAGGTGATACATTATGGCTGCACTGTCCAAATGTTGGTGAAAAAAAAATTGGTATTTTACTTTTCAAGCATTGACTTCCATTTTAATTACTGCTTCACATCCTAAGTACATGGTACTGCAGGTCCCTAAAGGAAAGGATTAATTAATAACCCGTCACACAGAATGCACAGTATCAGGTTCAACCTGCCCAGAAGACCATGGTGGACCATTTTCTATTCACAGCCATGTAACCCACTCCACAACGATTCAGTCAACATACTTAATATTCTGGTCCTGTAAACAGATATGCAGATGAAACATTATCGCAATAAACACACAAACAAAATGTGATATAGTGACAGATTTGGACAATTATTCAGAAGAGAGAGAGAAATAGACAAAGGAGGTAAGGAAAGAGCCGTATGCCTCTGTGTTTGTGCCTGGGACTGAACTTGTCTTCCAGGAAAACGATTTGGAATTATAGCACCGTTATCCCCTGTTATTGTTATAAATATCTCTGGAGCTTAAAGCTCTCCTCTCTCCTACTGAGAGAAGTAAGGAACTACAAAACAAAGCCCTTAAATAGACATGCTGAGAAGACAAAATAACAAAGCCAAAAAAAGAGCGCCTTTCTCACTTCGGGTGAATGTGAGAAAATGAAAGGCATCAGCCAGCAGTGATCACAGGCTATAAATTCTGGAGCTGATTGATAAGAGTTGTACACAGACTGTGCCTGGCCTTGTAGCTGCCTCTGAATAGGTCACTCCTATATACTTATATATGCTATGATGCTTTTGCTGCAGCACTAAGTTAGTGCTTTTGGTTTGGCAGCCCAATCTCACAAAAAATGCGTAGGGATTCTGTCGAGCAGGACTGACGTCACAAGAACAGCTATAGACATTACCCGCGCCCGTCGCTCTAACCTTAACCACATGTGTTGGCTAGTGTGAATTCTGACAACTTTGTGATCTTGAGATCGTGTTGAGTTTGGATGCTAGTGAGGTGAAACCAGCTGAAGCCCAGCAAGCCTCAGGGTGAAGAAGTCTTCTGGATCTTTGTATACATGCATGAGGTATTGAAAAAAAATCTTTATCACACCTGGCAACTAGTGCAAGGTGCAAACCTAATCACTTCAATCAGCACCACTGGCCATGAAATGGGTGAGAGAAGAGTCAATTTTATTTGGCTTCAAAGCTTGAAACTGCGTAGCTCATTTTTTAACCTAGCCTTCACTAGCAGTGCAGCTGCACTAGGACATAATGCTGCCAAAATCTACAAACAAAACAGTAAAGGATGCCTCAGACAAGTGATACTGAGTACAAGTCGATGCCAAATGAAACCCCTAATCAATGAAAGGAGAGGAAAATCAACTTGTAAATCCTGGATGCTGTGCTCACAAGGTTTGATTTATTTTGGCTGAATCTCTAATCCAGGCGATATGTGCTAAAACCTGCCAGGCACTACAGTGGTGCTCAGCGTGTGCACAAACTCCCAAGTGTCTGTCTGCTATTAATACTGAGGTTGATTGAAGGAGAACCTGCCCAGCTGCCCATTTTCCATCAGCGCCTCCCAAAATAGCATTCGGCCAGTGCTGAACAGGACTCATTGTTGGAGAACTCCAAAAAATGCTGCTAAACCTTATACCAGCACCTCACCTGAGGATTTTCATTTGCATAATAATCATATATTTCTACTGATGATCTATATGTAATGCATAGTGTCAGATACCAATATTCAGTTGATTCATGGAAAAAGTGTTCACACCTCTTCATTTTACGCACAATTTACTGTTATAGATTTATTTTAAATGGAATAAATTAATTTTTCATCAATCTTCTTTTCATTGTTGGTCTGATGAGACTTGAAATTGGACTTTTTGTGCTAAACTCCAAGTACAACATCTGGTGAAACCCAGGTATTGCTTATCAACTGGCTAATATCATCACTATGGTGAAGAATGATGGCGGTAGCATCATAACAGTGCTTCTCAGCAGCAGGGACAAGGTGACTGGATGTCCCTAAAGAACGCCCTTGGTTCTTCAGAATGCAGCATTTATGATAGATTTAACCAGTTAATTTGTGGATATATTTTTTCCAGAAACCATGCAAACCATTTGTGCTCAATCAGAGAGCTAACCAGCTCCTCATCAGTTTCACCTGTGGGATCTTATCTGAATTATGTAAATAAAAAATAAGGTAATAATCACCAGAGTGCAAGCTTAAGTCATGAAGGGACACGCAAATCTGAGTCCATGCAAAGTTCCTGTGTCAGTGTGGAGACAGTATAGGTAGAGCCATGAATGGCTCTTTTTGTGTGTCAACAACACTCAGCACACATGTGAAACACATTTGAAATCCATCAGCAAAACCAGGGCTGGAACAGACGGATTGAGTGAGTGCGAAAGAATCAGGACTCATCTGTTTTTCCTTTTTTAAACCCCCCTTCTTGCACCGAATGGCACTCACTGTCAGAAGCGTTTAAAGGAAGTGTGCAGGCTTGTGTTACAAACGCATCCAGAATGGGAGCTTTGGAACTGAGAACAAAGGCAGCCGAAAAAGTCTTGTCTGATCCTCTGAAGATACGCGACACAAAAGATACGCCATACTCGTGTGACTGAGAGGTGTTTTTAACAGAGTGCAAACTAATCTGGCTCATACTGGAACAGAAAGAGTGAGGCTTGGGTCTGGAGTTTGGGCAGATCTGCTCTTCTGACAGCTTCTGTAAACACACACCGCATCTGGGTCTCTCTAAGCTTCCTCCATTATCACCCATCATTCCATACAAACAGAAGGATTCGTTTAAACCTTTTCACACTTTGCCACGCTCAGTAGTCATGTCACTACACACCTGCAGTGACTTTGCAGCCAGAATAGACAGAAAATACACAGATTGTTACCAGTCCATCTACTGGATTGATGCATAGGATAAATACTGCACTTGACTCAGGAAGCCCTGAAATATGTGCTGCAATAAGCTTCAATTACGTGCAATTCAAGTATCAATTATTCCACGGGGATGAATGTACACACCCTGCTGTTTTCCAAATTCATTTGCAGATGGAGTCATGGTGAGTTTCCAGGCTACTTTAAAGAAACAGCCAGTTGTGTGTTCAAGTACACACAAATTTCCCACAATAAGTAATTTTTAACTCATCCTATTCATGCGATGGATCATGCAGTGGCAAGCTTGTTGCTTCACAGCTCAGGAATGCTACTTTAAATCTGCAACATGGTCAGGAGTCACATAGTCAAAGCGCAGTGTCTCAATATGACAATGCCCTGTAGTGTTTTCCCACTCACTCCTTGCACCATATTTTCCCTCTTTGCTTTACTGAAACCCGCTGAGCTTTCACGGAGAGATCTAAATTGGAACAACTGAGAGGATTTCCCCCTCCATTACAGCACTCTTTCTGCGATATCCTGAGTGATCCCCAGCCCGCTCTGGCAAAGAAACCTTGTTTAACTTTGTTTGTCTTTCTATGAAAGGTCTGATATAACCCAGGCCAACAGTTTGTCTTTGTGTGGAGACAAATCTGACGGCAAGAGCACATCATCTAACTCCCACCTTCAGTCACCAGCAGAAGAAATATTAAAGAATATGCCAATTTTTAAGCAGCCCTTGATTAGTCCAGATTTTTATAATCTACCCCGCTGATCACAGGAGCTAACTATCTGTTTTAGCTATTCAGAGGTATAATCTGGGCAGAATAATTAATAAGAAGAGCCTCATAGGGTGAAAAGAGAAAATGTTACATACCTTTTATGTGTTGTAGAAACCATATCAAACAGAACTTGCTCACTGTCAAGAATTTCACTCTCTACATTTATTAGCTTTAAAATTAGCAATGTGAGCCTTCAGCCTTATTATTATCATAATTAACGTGGGCCACTGGTTCCTGATAAAGCTTGAGCAGTGGCAAGATCACTGCGTGTGAAACGCAAATTAAATTATATCATAAAGTTGTCATTGTAGCTCTGAATTTTAAAAGACACACAAAGCATTTCCTTCCTTTCAGCAGGCGCTCTGAATTAACTGGCTTTATTCTGGTCAATCTGAGGAATCTGACCAGCAGAAGAAGAATGAAAATATATCAATAATGTAGAGGGAACTGTTCTGTAAATGGATCGAAGTACAGATCAATGAGTTTTGGTCTCTAGACACAGCTCTGTTTTTATCTGCCCTCTATCTGTTCTCATTACTCGCGGTACACAAGCAAATTGCATTTCTTTGGCAACATAACAAAATGTAATGTAACAGCATAAAAACATATTTACGCTATCATCAGCAACATGCCCTGAGGCTAACAAGTTGACAGATCAGAATTATCTTTTTCCTGCACAATCTGGAAATTTGCATAGAGGTATTTTGTCTCTTATTATCCTTACAGTAACCGACAAACATATTACATGCATCTAGAAAGTCAACGGGATTTTTCAAGTTTCTCTCAACCTATATGTATTTCTATTCTGCATGTGAAATATGGAACAGCAGCATCAGGCCAATCTGATTACTCATCCCAGAGCACACAAAAATTAGATTCCAGACCATCTCTGCTCTCCGCTCTTCCTCCATTATTCTACTCACCACTCCCTCGCTCCCTTCCTTCGTACCTCTAATAGCAGGAAGCGAATGCTCCTCAGCTCTCTGCGAGTGTGAGACCTTCCAGGCAAACGTCACATCAGCTAGCAGCTTGAAGTAATTCATCCTCCCTTGCTGTCTCTCCCTACCCTGCTCTCATCAGCCTAAAGAGAGTGGATATCCTGTCCCCTGACTGCAGGCAGATTAATTGCAATTATCAAAGACAAGGGAGAGCCCAAAGCAGAGGCTAAACGAAAGTGGAACAAGATGACCCCATCCCCCTTTTTGCTTGAAGTAAAGCTCTGAATGAATCCTTTTACCTTACACGCATGTATCTCACTACGATGTAGCCTATTCGCATCATTTCTTGCCTTTAAGCAATGTTACATCGAACATTTATCTTCAGTAAGCTCCTACTGGAAGAAACTGGAGAACCCAGAAGAAACCCACATGAGCAAAGGGAGAACTTGCATTCCGTTCATGACAGCAGACTACAACAGGCTATAACAAACCTAAAATAGTCCTAAAGCAGCTGCTATTCCCACGGAATAATATTTCCAGTCATATGACTGTTTGTGCGTCTGTAGTAAATATGTTTTACAAGGATTTAGTGATGTCTGTGTAAACCAGAGAGGCTGAGAATCTCTTTACCGTGAATGCATGATCATCACACTGAAAACTTTAATACAGACCTTTTTTGTTTAATGCTTTGCACAAGTTGTGCTTGTTCATCAGCAGGTCAAGGTCATGCTCATATTCTGAATAATATGTAGCCTATACATCTGCTAGCAACTCAAACTTACATGGGACACCATTTTCTCAAAGACAGAGAGAGAAGGGGGGAGATGTGGGGGATAGAGAGAGAGAGAGAATGGAATATTTACCACAATGCCAAGTAGATAGGGTATACACTAGACTAAAAAAGGAATACTGTATGTGTTCAGATTTAAGAGTATAAATTCTATACTATATAATATTTTCCTCATAAAGTTTCTCATCAAAACATGATGGTTTCATTGTGAGTTATCTCTCTCTCTCCTCCCTCTCTCTCTCTCTCTCTCTCTCTATCCCCCACATCTGCCCCCTTCTCTCTGTCTCTGAGAAAATGGTGTCCCATGTAAGTTTGAGTTGCTAGCAGATGTATAGGCTACATATTATTCATAATATGAGCATGACCTTGACCTACTGATGAACAAGCACAACTTGTGAAAAACATTAAACGAAAAAAAAGGTCTGTATTAAAGTTTTCAGTGTGCTAAACATGCATTCATATATATATATATATATATATATATGCACACACGGCAGTATGGGTAATACACTTACAAACCATTGCTCAAAACATCTGAAAAAAACTGTATAGAATCTATATATAGATGATGCAAACTGCATGTGATATAAACCAATGCAGTAACAAGAGTATATAATAGAGGCAAGCAAAGCATCTGGTAATACAGCCATAAGTAGTAAACAGAGTCCATGCATAACTTCAGTGCAGCATCTTTTCTACATGTCGATCCCAAATTCTCTTCAAAGGGTCTTGTGACACCATTAATCAGTCTGTGGTAAATTCAGTAAAACCATTACCCATTAAAACTTCCCAAACACACATTTTCCACCAGAACTTATTTTAAGTGCACTTACAATCAACAATTTGCAAATGACCAACAGTTGTCAGTGGGAGGGAGAGTGCTGATCTTTTCTAAGCCAACACCTTTTTCTTGTCTAGGAGCCTGGCATAAAAGCTAAACTATTTTAAACTCAGGCCTCACAATCTCTCCTTTTCAAATGGTTCCAGATGACAAAGTCTTCTGTCTGTCATTAAGGAAACAATGAAGCATTTTGCACGATCCTACATGGGGGAATGGAGAGCTATCAGAAAGTTTTCTAGTAAAATATTGCAGCTGTGGTGCCTGATGCTGATGTTGTCCACTTGCATTTCTATGACAAGTACACAACACAACACAAAAAGTTCCTAAGATAAGCATTCACATAACTATCTTTTTCAAAGATTTTGTTTAGGTTTCATTTCTTTAATAAAATCAGTGTTGGTTAATTATCATAGACTCCACTATTAACCATGCATGAGTTCATTAAAAAATACCCTTAGGGCCAGAACTGTAAATCTCCACTTAATGAGCATATGTACTACTGCTAATTACACTAGAGATGCCCTTCACAAATCCCCAGCTAAATTTCAAGGAACAAGTGGCAAAACCACCCAAGCGCGGCGAAATGAAATTTCTGACATAAGCAAATTAATATGACATGCAGTGTCTCTGCAAAGCAGAAAAATAAATAAATCCTTATTCGCATAAACATTCTGTAAAAACCAAGCACTCGAGGACCCGGCCAAGTCGTTCGACTGTGTATATTCAAAAAATGAGAGGGCCTCAGGGCAGCTTATCCAAATAAATACGTTTCAGCACTGTGAACCGACAGGATTCATAATTTCCGAGCCCACGAGAAAGCATGCGCGCCCAGAAAAATAAAGATGCAGATTTTTTTTAACCTAAGCTGAGGTTCTGGGTGACAAAATTCACGAGAGGACGAGCGCATACGAGCTGCTACGGGCCTCTGGGTGTGTGACGGACTATTGCGAGTGCACGCGTTGGTGTGTGGGAGCAATGCTTATTGGGAGCAGCTTTAGGGAGGGGTGATGGATAGAGAAAATGTGGAGTGTGGCCTCACACTCCAGTCACGAGCGAAATACAAGGAGGGCGAGAGTGACAGAGAGAGAGAGAGAAAGAGAGAGAGAGAGAGAGAGAGAGAGAGAGAGAGAGAGAGAGAGATGGTATACGTTTCCATCCAGTCTTTTTAATTTTATCCAAAAAAAATTACATATGCATATTCCCATATACAGGTAATTTACATGAGCTATGGCCTAGTTTATGCTCCTATTGTGTTAAAGAGTTAATGAAAGGAAAAAGGAACCCAAAAATAAAATAAAATAAAATAAAGGGGAATACATTTCAGTGAAGATGATTTAGTGTGTTTTATGTTACATCCACATCCTCAGATTCAAATATACAAATCACCTCCACTATATTTTAATACAATGTTCCTGTGTGTGCAATTATGGGAATTAGATTTTATTGAGTTAATCCTAATACTGTACTTACAACACTTGCTATAATTACAGATGACAATGATTTTGCCGGTATTTGTACACACATGCCACCCAGATGCAAGTTTGATCACACAGTTATGCCAAAGGTGAAACTGATGATTAAGGAAAATGTCAGTTAAATTTGTGCACGCTCGTGTTGCAATCAGATTTAGCCATAAGCAATGTGATGAATAACGGGTACCGTGTGCTTGATGAAAATTCTCAAGAAGAGCAACAAGATGATGTCAACAAATCAGCTGCAGGCAAAAACATCCAGTCATTAAGAGATGTGAAGCAACACTCAGATGATTCTGAAAACCTGTTTCTATCAACATTTAGCACATTGCATTCAATTTCCTACCTCAGCTAACCAGCCAGTCATTAAAGCTTCTGTTAATGCTCAAGATTAACGATAGGCATTAAAATAGACTGCAAACTGTGCTAAAAAAATGTATAAAAAAGTAAAACTTTCATTTCATTTTATTGTCTGTACCGCATATCCGATCTATCCTCGGGTCACAGGGAGCCTGTGACTATCTCATGGGTCATCAAGGCAGGATACACCCTGGACGGAGTGCCAACCCATTGCAGGGTACACACACACACACACTCATTCACTCACACAATCACACACACTACGGGCAATTTAGAGACTCTAATCAGCCTAGTAGCATGTCTTTGGACTGTGGGAGGAAACCAGAGCATCTGAAGGAAACCCACCAAGCACACATGCAAACTCCACACACACTCGAACCCAGGACGCTGGAGGTGTGAGGCAAACGTGCTAACCACTAAGCCCCTGTTAAAAAATTTTAACATCTAAATACTAATTATCTTACGTTAGTATATAAATGATCATTTTAATTGAGAGCACAAGGGCAGCCAACCTCAGTGCAGAGCAACTGGGGATCAAATTGCATACTTCTATTACAGTTTAAAAATCTCTCAGGTAGCCTTCAAAATGACCAGCAGGTCTGTTTTGTGTAGCAGGGTTCTGAATGTTCCAGATTAGTAAATACTTTAAAAAAAAAAAGCTCATGACAGCGACCCCAACGACTGTGGAAATGGTTTAAAGAAGCAGAGCTCACCAGTGTGGTTAACGTCACTGTGCATGAAATCGAACTTGAACATTTTACAGTTCGACTCGGAAATCTTGGAAACAGTCAGGGATGTTTTGTCTTTGAAATGCCATTTAGTGAATGACACTTTTACATCTTCCAGGTGTACATGAAATATAAAGAGAGTGAGTTCTAATGCTGATTCTGTATGTGCCAAGTATAAACCAAACCTCTTTGCTTTGCGTCAGATCCCATCTACAACCCCTGCAATAGTAGTTCTTAAACAGATACATTAAAAACCATTTCTCTGTCCTTAAAACCGTCGCCATGTTCAGTGTTGTCTTTCAGCCTGAAAAACTTTCTTAGATAGCAAAGATCTCAGATTTATCTCGTTAAAGCCATTTTAAGTAAAGCGCTCCCTCGTTCCTACTGGGTACTGCATCTTTCATCTGACAGTAAAGCGTTGTGTGTGGGTGGCTATGAGTGTGTGTGTGTGTGTTTCATTTAGCTCCAGTCTCTTTTTTTAAAGAACATCATCACACCGTACCCAAACAAACTAATCTACTCCTATAACATGGTGCAAAAATGAAGCATTTATATTGCATGCCTCATCGAATATTCCTCTAATGGAGACTATGGCTTCCAGCAGCTAAAGTGCTGTTACTCTGCTTGCTTGTTACTGGCACAGAGGGTAAGAGACATTGAGTTAATCCTTCATGAAGCACCCTCAGAAATTAGCTCAGAAAAAGCAGAAGATGAACAGACACAGATGCACCACCCCCACATACACATACAAACATACACACGTAACCCGATGGAGATGAAACGGTGCCAGACAGGTTCACGAGGCAGACTTATACTTCATGCTCAATTGTTTCCCTATGTGAGGTCAGTCATGCCAGATATCAAAGGCAGAGGTGCCATAAATCTCTTATGCCTCGGTGAACACATGGGCAGTCTGCGGCGTATGACACATTCAAGAGATAAGTCATTTGGGGAACGGGTGAGAGAATAACGGCAAAGGCTTCCTCTCTTTTTCATTTTTGCATGCATGCTGCTCGCACATTTTCACTTAAGGGAACTTTCCATTAAAATGGCACTGCTGTTGGCACAAAACACACAACGCTTGGTACCATATGACCCATAAACAGTTTCACAGTGTTGTTACTGACTCTGCCTCTCTTGTGATGACTTTGGCTGGGATTTGACACTTTTAAACATGTCTCTCTCACTTAGTACGTCGTTTACCACAAACTGCAGTATTCTTTTATTGCCCATGCTATTTAAAGAAACATTTGGTTTTTAAAAAAAACACTCTCTAATTCATTGTTTGTCCTCCATTCGTCAAACATATGGCTTTAACGAGCCATCGTAACAGCCCCACTTTTCAAACAGGTATAACCTTTCAGGGGCTTTTTTTTTCCTTACTGAGGTCCAGACAACATGGTCAAGCCGATGGGCTTTAATAACACTGGCACCTCTGTGCTCATTAATGCAAAGCCGGCATCTTCTCTCATTGGGTCTCCTCACTTCCTGCAATTACGAGAGCGGAAGCCAAAGGTGAAGGGTCAGCTAATATGGCTAAGCTTAGACCTACCCCCAATATACACATATACATAAATACACACACACACACACACACACACACACACACATATGCATGCAAACCCCCCAGACAGGCTCCAAATGTGTGGAGGAGGGACGCGGCTGCAGCTGCTGACCTCGAAGCAAGAACATAATCTTTCCACAGGCTGTTTGGGTTTGAAGGGCTACTCACAAACAGGCAGCAAAAAAGTATGTGTGTGTGTGTGTGTATGTGAGAGAGAGAGAGAGAGAGAGAGAGAGAGAGAGGGAGGATAGGGAGAGGATAGAGAGAGAGAGATTGACCTAGAACACCACCGGTGTTGGGAAAGTTAAAAAGCCGTTGGGAAACGTAAGTGTTTTTTAATCCATCAGTGCTTGGAATTTCATCAAACGAGGGTAACTCTGTAAAGAGTATAAAACCCTGCACTAAAATTAGAGCTTCATCAGCAAACCTTGTCCCTGAGGATACTGAGCTCTTTATGTCGGCTAAGGGTGCAGCTGGAGCTAAGATGGCATTGCAAAGCGGGCCTCTGCCTCCTTGTTATTCCTGCCTTACACTCTGACCTCTGCAGCTCTCTGGCAGGATGCTCCGGGCTCGGCTTCTACCTCGACAAAGGAATTTCAAACGGCTCCCTCTGCTCCAGCGACATCAGAAGCTTGTTAAACTCTCCCAGCAGCCCTTGGGGTATGCAGATTTCAAGAGTCAAGGGACGGGGCAATAGCAGATCCTTTTACTTTCAAGCACAAACAAAAGGAACACTGTTAGGGGCCTACAATACCTACATTAATCTCTAAACTGTTGTGTTGAAACAAGCGTGAATGATGATAGATTGCTTGCAGGACTGCGAAGTTAAGGAACGCACAAATAATAACACTGTAATCGATTTTAAGCCTCGGTTAGGATGCGAACTGGCACTAAGCAGCAGTAACGTGACTGCTAATCCGATCCACAAAGAAATGCTCATTTTGTATTTTTATATCGATTCCTATAAAACAGTAGTCCTGACTCGCGTGTGGTTTGTGTGTTCGCATTGGCCCCAAAACCTGCTGTAAGGAGATCTCATATGGTCCAGCAAAGTTCTACGACAGAGCAAGGAACAGAGAACAGCATTGTGTCACTCTCCTCCGCGGTGTTTTCGCTACAATGAAATATAAGCGGTAAAACAGTGCTTTAATAAGCCGTCCGACTCGGCTTAAATCAAACAAGACTCCGAGCCAGACCACACAGATCTGCTGGAGACACATTTCTCACACAAGAGCTGTGAGAAGGCTGCCCAAGACACACACACACACACACACTCGGCTCCGTAATGCCACTCTCTCGTTAGCAAGCGCTATAATGATGTCAGCTGCTACAGTTGCTGACGCACACCGCATCAACGACATCCTGCGCCAAAGCTCTGCGCTGGAACTGCTGATCAGATACAAAACTAAGTAACAGTAGCTGCTTTGATGAACTCTGCTGGTTGTGTATTGGTGTGTATCAGATGTCCCAATATTAAACGTTCATGAAATTACTGCCTGGATTTTGAGCACTATATTCATAAATATAAATAATAAGAAAAGTATTAAGTCAAGCAACAGCTCTGTCTCTGTCCACAGCTCTGTCTGCCAATTTGTTCAAAATTTCTAAGATATTAAATAGCTCCTATTCCAGGGGTATTTTATTTAAATGACATTTAGATTTAGATGTAGACAATTTGAAGTGGCTCTGATTTGTTTCCTAGTGGCTCGTCAGATTACTTCACAGACAAGGAGTGCACCAGTCTCTGTCCAAACATCTTTAAGCATTGTTCTCATGGTTGTCATTGTTAACGCGTCATCAGTTTGCTGGCCAGACCAAAAAGTAAATGAAGTAAAAATCTGTAAGAACTTTCCCCTTTACAATTTTTCGGATCTGTCTCTGGTTCGTTAAGGCTGCCTTCAGCTAAATATTTTACATAAACACATGTAATTGGACAAACCACAAAAGAAGATCTGCTACAGAAGCTAAGCTGGTTCATGAGTCTCTCAATTAGACTTTTTTTTTATACATTTATTGGCTCTGCCAATAGTTTTTTTTTCCTCCATGTACTCAGTTCAGCCCGCCAGTTGACAACCTCTGCTCTCTTCTGTCTAGACAGCCTCCTCCCAGAAGGAACACAGAGCCTATACAGCGTCTACAATAACACTGATGTGCAGGCTATATAGTGTTATATATTGTATAACAGCTTATCAGCATATGCTTAATCGCTAGGAATTTCAAATAATTGTATTGCTTTATCAATTCAGCATAATAAGCTGTGAGATCAGTAAGCTTTGAAAACATCAGCGAGTCTGGCAAATTAGCATTCATGTGCTTTAACAGTTTACTGGGTTGGGTTATTTATGTTTGTTTATTAATGTACTATATTTGTTTGTATTTATACATTTTAAAAATAATTCAATCAATTCATTTATTTTAATATTTAAGATGGAAATATGGCCCACCTTTATTAATAGATAAAGTTTTAATTAAACTTGACTTCAGTGAAATCTGACGTAAATTTAGTCTATATATAGGATTTGCAAAACTACCCGCAGATAAAGTTTACTTCTTTTATTTCTTTCCTAGACTCTTCTTTAAATCCTTAGAACTTCCTTAGACACGTATAGTCAGCTTAATGCTTTCCTACTACTGGCCCAATATCACAGACTTGGAACCAATCAGTGTGTATTTCGTGTAACACAGACGTGTATATTATGTCAGTATAATGAGGTGTGTCCTATGCATATGAGATGTAAATGAGAGACTGGTGGATGGGAGAGAGGCATTCAGGCAGCTGAAGCTGTTTAAGCATTTCCTCTCAAACCACCATTTTGTTGTATGTTTTCATGAATCAGACACGATCATCTGATTTACATATCTGATGAAATGTGAGGTTATAGCATTACAGAATAAGAGAATGTCAATACGGAGTGAAAAAATTGCAATTAGTATTATCATGTGAACACTGATGTCTTAGACGTCTTTACCTCAGAGAAGAGTGAACAAATGTAACAGGTCCAGTCACCCCTGACACCCTACACATTTAAAAATAATTTTACAGTCACGTGCATTTTGGGAAGAACGCTATTAGAATGTTGTGGGAAATGTGAATATAGCAACCTCCTAGAATTTGATTTGGATTGACCCTAACAGACAATGTCTGGGATTTGCCATGCCAAAATAGAAAGCACAAAAAAGCTTTTACACAAGGCACAGCGTTAACTGCTAAAAAAAGGCAGGTAGACCCGTTGGCCTAAAATAGAGGAACGAGAAGTACAACAAAGGCTGGCACCAAATTATCTACTCCAAATAGCCAGCCTAAACACACCAAGGGCAAGGAAACATAACCAACGCCAGTTCATCAAATAAGTGCCGCTTCCAAACTATACCGTTCCACTCGATTCCACATCGGCCCATTCAGTGACCTTTGTTCGTGACGCAATCCCCGAATATAATATAGAGCAAGCGTTATGTTACATAGCACATGAAACCTCTCAGCGACGCTGTCTCATATAAATATCCACTCATAACAAAATGCTTACATGCAGCTGGTTCTGGTTATTGTACTAAGAGTGAAGCTGAGAAGGTCTGAACCTTGTTCGTTTGTTTGTTCTGAACCGAGATGGACAGTATGGAGCTTGTTCAAAAAGTGAAATCCAGAGGGACTGAGAACAGCTGGCTGAACTGCTCTCCCTTTCCCACAGCCAGCAAGGAGAACGAGCAATGAACAGCAAGGAAGTGAGGCAGAGAGGAGAGGCATGGCAAGACGGAAGCAAGGTAAGGCAGCAGACAGAGCAGACAGTTTGGCAAGACAGACTTCCAGCTACTACTAGAGAGTCTGGTACTTTTTGTCAATAAACCTGGATGTAAAGCCTTTTGGCTGGCGCTTCAAACTAAATGTTAAATACTTAAAGACTGCAACCTCTATGAACCTAGTAACAAAATCCTAGCTCCAACCAGTGCTCTGAGTCACAGTATTCTTTTTTCTCTTTGGAATAAAATGCAATGCGATTCTGATGCGTGTGACCAAGTGTACACTGTACACGATTACCGTCCGAATCTGAAACTAGTTCCTCCATCAGAAACAAAGTCAAAGCCATCGAAATGTGCAATCTGAATGATCCCTTTCGCAAGAAATACACAACAGAGCAGAGTCAGCTGCCTCTCAGTGCTGGGGTTTATCGTGTGCAGGAGAAAAGAGAAGTGTTAAACAGCTCATAACAAAGAAAGAAACAAATATTTGCATTGTACTTAAGGGGGCATCCAAACGGCAACTTTTTCCAAAACAAGTTGCTTTTACACTGTGACATTTCAGGGCTTTTTAAAGATTATAACCCATCACACTGTATATGAAAATAAAATCCTGTAACAGACCGTGATCTAACGTGGGTTCAATGCTATACAATAAAGATGACAAAAGGATATTTTCCCGTTCATTAGAATGCATTGTTTACATTTCATGCTGTTACATTCTGTCCATTACATGCTTCATTTTCACTACTGGACTTGTAGCTATCCTGTGAGATGCCGTCGTCCTGTTGGTGGATATTTGACTAGTGTCAGCAATAGCCAAGCTCATACACTTACTTTTTTCCTATGCAAAATATCCCTTTCAGTCTAAAGGTCTGGAAATGCTAAAGAAAAAGATGCAGCAAAACAGAGGCTTCAGTAAGAGGCAGTTTGCAGAGGAGAGGCACCAATGTCTCTCTCAAATATACAAGCTGAGGCGCCTTTCAAAGCACACATTTGTATGTTTACAGGATCTGTTTTTACATACGTGTGTGTGATTGTGTGTGTCTGTGTGCCTTTTAATAATTTGACTTGACAGGTCACTAAGAAAAACAACACAAACATGCAAGACATAACACTGCATTCCAAAAACATGGCCATATGATATAATGAAATTCACATCACATCATTAGAGACATATTACATACTTTGAGCTGATAAAAAAAATGGCATGGGCACTTGGGCCTCCACCCACTAACAAGTCCTAGGGACCTTCAGAGTCCTTGACGTTGTTGAATAACATGTCACTTGAAAGAAAACACAAACACTCCCCGGATGGCATTGTGTTACGTTATGTTATGCTATGGCATGTTCAGTGTTTCTGAAAATAGACAACAACATGCTGCATCTGCAACAAGGTCTTAATTGTCACAAATTGCAGTAAACAGTGTGGTGATGTAAAGCTGTATAAATTGATTTATCTCCCGAGGCGGAGAGCAGGAGAAGTGTACCTTAGTCCACACAATGGCTCATCTGAGGGCAAAGCCAAGCACCTGATTGAATTATGGGAGCCTCGGCCAGGGCAACAAGCTGCAGGACATCTGGAGGAACAGGCACAATAACGCTTCAGTCCAGGTGAACTCGGGTTACATTGAGAAATCATAAAATATATATAATAAAATTCTTGGGGGGGGGGGAATACTGTGTTCTATTAACACCCTAACACTGCAACTAAAAACTCTGCAGTGATTGAGTTAAGTTTAGATAGATAGATAGATAGATAGATAGATAGATAGATAGATAGATAGATAGATAGATAGATAGATAGATAAACAGACAGACAGACAGACAGACAGACAGACAGATAGATAGATAGATAGATAGATAGATAGATAGATAGATAGATAGATAGATAGATAGATAGATAGATAGATAGATAAACAGACAGACAGACAGACAGACAGACAGACAGACAGATAGATAGATAGATAGATAGATAGATAGATAGATAGATAGATAGATAGATAGATAGGCAGACAGATAGATAGATAGATAGATAGATAGATAGATAGATAGATAGATAGATAGATAGATAGATAGATAGATAAACAGACAGACAGACAGACAGACAGATAGATAGATAGATAGATAGATAGATAGATAGATAGATAGATAAACAGACAGACAGACAGACAGACAGACAGACAGACAGATAGATAGATAGATAGATAGATAGATAGATAGATAGATAGACACAGACAGACAGACAGACAGACAGACAGATAGATAGATAGATAGATAGATAGATAGATAGATAGATAGATAGATAAACAGACAGACAGACAGACAGACAGATAGATAGATAGATAGATAGATAGATAGATAGATAGATAGATAGATAGATAGATAGATATTTTAAAATATAAGTTACTGTAATAGATCAGCAGTTATTTGCTTGGCTCTCTGTATCGGCGATTTTCACAGTGATAACGATATCTTTATTACCCTTCATATAAAAATCCAGACATTTACGATCCTTTTACGCTTCTTGTTCTTGCCATTTCGCAAAGTAAAAAAAATTCACTTATTCTAGGAAAGTTCTCGAAGAAAACAGAGGTCAGTTAACAAAGCAGAACAATTTCTCCGATGTTCCCGAGTCCTCCGCAAACTTTCGGCAAATTGTTTCGGTCCATGAGAAGTTAAACGTTTAACTTCTCGGGGAAAATACGACACGGAGTACAAGTTCAGTCTGAATCTAAAGCACTTAATTAGACAGAAAAAAATATCCGGAGTTTTTTTATTTCTTAAAGCGTAGCGTAGCGTTACGATGGAAGTCGGGAGCCGCGCGCGCGCGCCTGTCACATTTAAATTTCAGCGAGGGAGAGAGAGAGAGAGAGAGAGAGAGAGAGGCAGAGAGAGAGAGAGAGAGAGAGAGAGAGTAAAGCGCACTCACCTCAGCACGCGCCTGTCTCAACGGCTTTTCTTCAGCTCGCGGTGTGTCAGGACGCAACATTAGATACACAGCAGGACGTTTTATTCACCGGGGACGGAGCTCAATCAAAAAGTGCTTGAGTCGAGTTGAGCTGTTCGGTTCAGGAGCCTCTTCCAAAGTCATGCAGCTTCGCCTTGCTTTGCTTTGCTTTCGCTCAACTGTAGGTCTCGCGCGCGGAGTGGAAAGGGCTCCGTCCTTCGACGCTCGCGAGAAGTACACCTCAGTTCTCCATCCCAAACATAACAACAGGAGAACTACCACACAAGTCATGTACAAACCCTACATTTTTAAAAAAAAACTTTACTACAAAGCCACAACTAAGCGATATTCTTAATGCTTTTATAATTAATAATAGATAACAGACTCTGATAACAATACCCCATTAACATGTTAACTCAGTGGGTGTGTTCCAATCGCCTTCCTACTGTAGCTCCCTGAGCATCGTACTGTATATCGTGTACTCCGAGACACTATACATTAGGACACTGATGACTCAATTTCCGGTGACGTTATCATTTCTTCATTATTCACTGTAAAAAAAAAAACCTAAACAAATATTTCAATTGTATAGAAATAGCCTTTATTTGTCACATATACATTACAGCACAGTCTTTCTTCACATATCCCATCCTTGGAGGTTGGAGTCAGACATGATACAGCACCCCTGGAGCAGAAAGGGTTAAGGGCCTTGCTCAAGGGCCCAACAATGGTAACTTGGCAGTGTTGGGGCTTGAACCCCTGAACGTCCAGTCAACGACCCAGAGCCTTAACCACTTGAGCCACCACATAATTATATCATATAAATGTGTTTGCTTCATGACACACGCTTCTGTCAAGCATGATTGTAGGCTAGCTAATGGATTTTTTTTCCTAAGATCATTTACACACTTAAAAGTCATTAGACACTGTATAGAAAGTCAGGGTTAAAAATTGCTAAAGTAAGTGAGAGACTGTTGAACTGGGGGAGCTGATTGAGACGCATCCATTCTGTTCGTTCATATCATGAGGGCTGAGCGGTACGACAAACATATCGTATCGATATCCTTAGAGTAGATCGATATCTCATTTAGCTGTTTTAATGATGCATTAAAATCTGGAGGGAAAAAGTGTTAAACAGAGCTTGATGTTACTTTAATGGGGTTTTTTCTTAAATAATAAATTATAACACTCAATTCGATTATATATATTATATTATATTCGATTAAATAATAATAATAATAATAGCCAAAAGTGAGTCAAAATAATTTTTAAGTGTAACAGCTTGACTATTACTTATTGAAGATGTTACACATTTCCATTTATGTATAATATATATATATATATATATATATATATATATATATATATATATATATATATATATATATATATATATATATATATATAATTTAAGGATAGTGTTAAGGATAGTCACCTGAAGTCATTAATTATCACATAGTTGTTTGACTCCTTTTTAAAACCTAGGGATAACTGAAATCACCCAAACATTATAAACACACAGGTTGACACACAGGTTTAAATGGCTATTAAAGGGAACCTGTGACTATATTGTAATTGTAATTAGTGTCTGTGCGTAAATAGTCAGAGAGTTTCTCAGCTCATGAGGTGTAGCACTGACGTGGCTGGATACTGCAACATGGGGAAGACAAAAGACCTGCCAAAGGACCTGGGTAATAAGGTAGTTGAACTTTATAAAGCAGGAAAAGGATATAAGAAGATCTCTGAACACTTGAAAATGCCAGTCAGTACTGTTCAAACTCTGATAAAGAGGTGGAAAATAAGAGGTTCTTTTGATACTTAGCCACGGTCAGGTAGAATATGAAAGATTTTACCCACTAATGCCAGAAGAATTGTTCAGGACGCAAAGAAAAACTCACAAACAACTTAAAGGGAAATACAGGCAGCTCTGGAAATAAGTGGTGGTGGTGTTTGCAGGAGCACAATAAGGAGGTACTTGCATACAAATGACCTGTATGGTCGAGTTGCCAGGAGAAAGCCGTTACTGCACCCATGACACAAAAAGGCCCGTTTTCAGTACGCCAGACAGCACCTAGAGAAGCCTCACAGCTTCTGGAGTCATTTGGAGTGATGAGACCAAAGTTAAACTTTACAGTCACAACCATAAATGCTATATTTGGAGAGGAGTCAACAAGGCATACGGTAAGTACATCATCCCCACTGTAAAGCATGGTAGTGGATCTCTTATGTTTTGGGGCTGTGTGAGCTCCAGTGGCACAGGGAGGTTAGTCAAAATTGATGGCAAGATGAATTCAGCATGTTATCAGAAAATACTGGCAGACAATTCGCATTCTACAGCACGAAAGCTCCACATGGGACGGTCTTGGATGTTCCAACATGACAATGATCCAAAGCCCAAGGCCAAGTTGACCCTCCAATGGCTACACCAAAAAAGGTGAAGGTTCTGGAGTGGCCATCACAGTCTCCTGGCCTCAATATCATTGAGCCACTTTGGAGAGATCTCAAACCTGCAACCAAAAAAATGTACAGGAACTGGAGGCATTTTGCCAAGAAGAATGGGCAGCTATACCACCTGAGAGAATTAAGGACCTCATGCACAATTATTACAAAAGACTGCATGCAATCATTGATGCTAAAGGGGGCAATACACCATATTAAGAACTAAAGGTATGCAAATCTCCATCTTTGGAACTCTAATTATAGATATATTTTACTATTTTTCAGCTCTAATATTAGGCAGCTCTAATATTTCAATTTTAAGCAGTAATTTCTAGAAAGAAATGAAAAATTTGCCAAATATAAATGGCATGAGAGAAAAATGAAAGAAAATTTCAGGATTAAAAATAGTAAAATATGCCGACGCTTTGGTTCATCTTATAAGAAGATACATTTGGCTAATTTCAAGAAATTATTCTTTCCTATGATGTCATTTCCTGCAGTGTTTGAACTAAAGATTTGTGTCAGGTCTAGTGCACGCTGTGATTAAAACCAAAAGGTGATGCACCAAATGCTAAGAAATTCAGAAATTCATGTAAATATTTGTAAGATTCGATGTTTAAATTGAAAAAGGAGGCCGGACAGAAGCATTTTCTATACTGTGCTCAGACATTTGGAGCCCACTCTATGTATACAATCAAGAATTACCTACTAGTAATAAAGATCATTTACATTGTGAAGCATTTGGAAAAAGTATAAGATTCTAGGTTGTAATATATATTCGAGTTCCATTTTGAATGTTTGCCTGTCAACTTTAACACTCTAAAACCCTGATGCCTCACCTATACACAACTTTTACACAGTTAGGCCTCTACAGCATGTAACAAATCATTTCCATGATGTATTACCAGCCATATTTTTTTTTTTTTATTGGTTAGCATTTTTACCTGTATTAAGAAGATAAATGTCTCATTTAATCTCACTTCTGTTATCTACTAAACTACTAAGAGTTTCAGATGAACAATTTGTATCAGCGGGCTCTTCAGAAATCATTTCATTTCAAACTTGTTCCTTTGAACATCACTCATGAAACACTGAGCTGGAAGTGTTAATGGAGCTGATACTGAATATGTAGCCAGGGTTTCTTCAATATGATTCCATCCAAAGTGCGATGTAAAAAAAAAAAAAAAAACCCCAAACTGATACACCTTCATGAGACCCTAGTAATAACGAAGACGTTCAATCGTTACCAGGTGCTGGGAAAAGACAGATAGTTAGAAGAAATGAAAATAAGGCATCATAGTTCAGATCATAGTCCAGCATAGCTAAGCATTAGCTGTAGTAAACAATGCTCAAAAACAGACCTGGTCACCATAGAAACAAACCTTTTATTTAATTTTATTTTAAACAATATTAGCTGTAACACAGTTGGTCTGAATCTTTACTAGAGCTTGAGGCAGAAAGCTTGTAAAGAACAGTGTTTATTTTCCCCTCGTTTCATAGCAAACATTTGCATAACGGCTAGAGAATAAAAAACAGATCATAACACCAGAGTGCACGTTAGAGCTTATAAAAATGGATTCTTAAAAATGATGTGCTCATTGCAGCTGAATTAATACACTGACAAGCGGCGTACACCGGAGTGCAGGTTCAGATTCAACACACAGCCCCAAAATGCATCCGACATAAAACATCACCGTTAACAACTGTTAAACCAATTTTTCCTCTCGACAGTCAGTGGAAGTCTGTGAAATATGTGCGAAGCCATCAGGAAGCCTGTAAATGCATCAATAAATATACCTGGGAAACTGTTCTAGATGGAGCAGGGGAGGAGTGCTGATCAAACATGTAGCTCTGAAGCAGCACCTACATGCTAAGAGGCAATCAGATACAACAGCCTTTATTACTGAAGCCTGTGAGAAAAGCTCCTGCACACATGAACAAAACTCTTTGCTTTTCAGAAAAAAATGACCTGCTCTCGCTCGGTCACGTTAACTACATGCTACTTTTCCCCCCAAAAAATACACATCATAATAAGAATATGTATTGGCACAGAAAAAGTTGAGGAAACACCATGAGAACAGTACATTTACAACGGCAGGAACAAAAACACCCAGCTCTCATTGGTAATATATTTAAAGCATAGAGCAAAACAAAAGATATATTACTGTCTTCGAAAGCTTCATCAATACTTTATTTCATAGAGCTCAACATAGGAAACACAGAAAACATTAAAGACTAGTGACATACGGTATATATACTCCAACGATCAGCGTATCAAGAACTAACCACTTTTCCCAGTAACGTCTTTATCAATATCTTAAAAATCACTCTCTTATAATAAACACTAAAAGCTGACTGAGCTTTATTTAAAACGACAAAAAATTCATCCCATTGTCTGCTTTTCTTGCAGGTCAGATTTTGACAGTGTGTGCATGCTTCTTGCAAAGTGGCTTGTCTTTTTTGGAGAAGAAAGTCTGACCCTCTAGACTGGTGCTGCACACCTGGAGGACAAGACGACATTAGTAATGTTTAATATTGTGGAACATACACAAAATAAGCTAGATTCTGTTAGAATTAATGTTATAGTATGCTATAAAAAGTCGTTCCCTCACTGACATGAAACATTTTTTAACTCTCTTGAAGTTAATTGTTAAAAAAAAAGTTACCTTTTTTTGTCATGTTACCAAAAACCAACACTGGAATATCACTGTATCAAGAATTATAGATTTATATATAATTATATATTTATTATTATAATATATAATATAATATATTATTATATTATATATAATATATATACATTTTTTATTATTGATTTAATATTAGATACATTATATAAAGCATCTGTCATTCAAGTCCCTGAAAATTAGAAATATAGATACGGTAACATATTTGCTTTAATATTAACCTGGGATCTGAACTCTAGCTGCTGTTATATAAAATCAGTTTGAGAAATCAACAGCACTGTGGCATAATATTTACTGTGATGATGCACTGTATGTGCTCTACATCGTCACTCTCCCTGATGTAAACTTACCGAACACACGAAGCAGGTATCATGCCAAGTGAAGCCCAGAGCCTCCAGAAATTTGTCCCCTGCCTCGATGGGGAAGTCACAGCCATGGCAACTGGTACCAAAAAGACTGTAATAGTCTAATAAGAGACATAAGGAGACATAAAGAGGACACTGATTAGCTGGTGTGATTTAAAGTACGCTCACAATCCGACGCCTATCATAAATAGCAATAGTAATCAGAGTGCCATTAAAGGGCTGTAAACCTTCTATGACTTTTAATGGCTCTCCAATAACTTGTAAAGGTCACTGACTGTTTAATGACTGTTTAACGAGCGCAGATTACTCAATTACTGGGCTGTAACTAACACCAGTCGGGCTGGGTCTGTCTGGGAGTGCTGGTGTAGATGGGAAGGGTTTTCCTGGGTGGTTCTTTGTGTGTGTGTGTGTATATGGGCTGGCTTCTTACCCCTCTCGCAGTAGGGCTGTCCATCCTCGAGGTGGAAGGTGTTGTTGCGAATGGGCTGCTGGCAGGAGGTGCACAGGAAGCAATACACATGCCAGGTTTGCTTCAGGGCATTGATCACTTCCTGAAAAAGGAAAGAAGAAGGGGGAAAAATTAACTGTGTGTGTGTGTGTGTTTTTTGAATGAGCAGTACCATGTTCTCTACATAGTGTGTTTTTGCTCACAGAATAATCTTTATTAAATCTGCAAAAAAGGTGCACTGTATTCTAGTAAACATGTGGTATTCAAGTGTAAAACAATACAATACAACACCACGAAATACAATTTGCATTTAAGGTCTTTCTAAATTGAGTACCAGAACACGATGTTGGGAATAAAGTCTATTAAAATTATTCTAATTTCATATCTTTCTATCACAACAAAAAACATAAACAGGGCAAATAACAAAACCATACAGCTAAAGAAATAACATTAAGAGTTAACCTCTAGCTACTTGACGTGCAGTGCCTTAGCAGGATCAACATCAGAGTTGTTAATCATATCCAGTGCAAAAACGACATCATTTCCTGTCTCATTTACTTGTTCCACTAGTCCAGAAAACAGGCAAAAGGTTTAGCGCCAAGGAGGACTTGTTAGAAATAAAACTTTGGTTATGCTTGGCTCGTTTAAGCTAAATACAATACTCTCGCTGTGATAATAAAGGTAGCATTACCACCACGTGAAGTTTGTTAAAAGAAAAAGAAATAACAGACAGGTTTGCATATAAATATTTTTCTAAGTTCATATAGCTCTCTAGTTCAATATGAAGGAAATCATCATGGTAACCAAAGAAAAACAGGACCCTGAGATACACTAAATCCGATCTCAAGCTGAGCCATAAACAAGACGATGCCTGCTTGTCCTAGATGAGCTCTAGCTCATTAGCAGAGTGAACCCCCTTCCGCTTCATCGCCTCTCTCGGCGGCGCTGACCTCCCCGGCACCACTGCTGCCTGTGTGAAACCTCAGCGCCAGAACCAGCGCTAATTGTCACACATCGGAGACGAGACTGCCAGCTTCCCCTCCTTTGGCCCTGTAGACCTTATGATCCTGATTAAAGCCCTTTTTCCCTCCACAGGCCCCAGGGCTGAGAGGCTGGGAACACCAGACCAACAGAGAATCATGAAATGATGCCAAGCCTGAGTTCAAACACTCGCTACTCTTCTTTAGATTAGACATACTTCCTTATGAGACCCTGAAACAGACAGTCAGCATCTGCTTTTCTAGAAATACAAGCAGTGAAGCCAGATTTTAGTTTTAGGTTAGTTCCTTACTCCGAGAATCTTCTGCTGGCAGCGGCAGCAGGTGGGGGCGAAGAACTGCTCGTAGCAATGCTCACAGTAAACAGCGCCGCGCTCCTCCACAAAGCCCACCTCAGCCAGAGAGCTGCGGCAGTGAGCGCAGTTAAACTCCTCTGGGTGCCATGACTTCCCCATAGCCACCAGGAATGGACCCCTAAGACAGAAAGAGAGAAAGAGAGAGAGAGAGAGAGAGAGTAACTATCATAGTCACATCCATTCTATTAATAAGGAAGACAAACAGATAATTCATTGTTTTTACACCTGAAAATGTATGCACATGTCCACAATCACCACTGCAAATAGTGGCAGGTACAATAGAATATAAACACAACCTGAAACACAGTAATGTCACAAACTGTTCATAAAATACATAAATTAAATTACAGCAACACTGAATGCTTGACTCTAATTGGTCAGTAGTTGTTGTTTCAGTGCTGATCTAGCACTTGTATAGTGGAAGTATAGTCTATATCTAGATGTTAAAAAGAAAAAAAAAATTACTGAAATGGTGATGTTTCCTATAAGGTGAAATTTATCTGTCTCCAGTGTTGGCGCTTTGTAACGGTCATTATGTTTTATATAGTTAAAAAGCAGGACATTATCCTTCATTAATAATTATAAATATTTAATAAATTGGAAATGGAATATTGCTGGGAACAAAACATATTGGAATGTGCTGCTCGAGGAAATGAATCAACACCGTTATGCTAGCAGTAAGTACATCACACCACCCCATCATGGGTTATTTTCCTATAACTGTGCCCCCCTGAGTGTTTTATTCTCTTCATAATGTGTAATAATTGTAGTAATGGATAATTAATGAATACCATAAAATGCTTAAAATGTAAAATGATTCCATTTATCGAGTTATTTCTGCACTTAATTATTCATTTCGTTTATTCATCCATAAAAGTTAATGAGAGGGCCTAATGGTTGATTAGATGACTGCACCTAATATTCATCTGTTCTCATTAGAACTGCTTCTCAGAAGCCTCCAAAATGAAATTTGGAAAGCTCAAAGTCTTTGTGCTGGTGTTTCTTATGCGATGTGTAAAGCACATGCATTACTGTTGTCTGTTCATATAGAATTTGAGCTGGTATTACTGACACCAGTACTGAGTAGCCTTGTATCGATTAGTCGTGACTGTGGTTTAGTTGATCCAATCCACACACTGGTTTTGATGGATGCTGCTGACAGAATGCATTCCATCACTGCATGGTGTCAGCAGGGAATAAATGCATGGTGATGTAAATTAAACAAAAATAAAATATATACATATATACATATACATACACACACACACACACACACACACACACACACATATATATATATATATATATATATATATATATATATATATATATATATATATTTATTTATTTATATATATATATATATTCCATTTAATTATATTGATAATAAAATAAAATGAATAAAATTCATTTAAATTATTTAATCATGCAAACATAAAGAAAATAATTCTACTGAATTCATGGTTTATACACTAGATGAAGACTATATCACATATTTATATCACATTTCTGTCTTGGTGAGTTTTCCAATTTTCTGTATAGAATAAACCGTATCTATAGCAAAAGATGTACAGCTCCCACTGTGAAAACAGACATTTCTGAAGCTCTGGACCACGAGACGTGGCGTCGATATTTGTTGAAGCAATGCAAGGAGCAAATTTCAACTCTGTCAGCGGGGAAGCAAGTTACAAATCGGATGATTAGCTGAGAGGGAAAACAAAGGGCTCGGAGCATATCGAATGCCGAAAACGGAGCCTTCAAGCTTGGATGTCATGGCCACTTTTTGCCAGGAGTCTGCGAGTCTATCCCTGGGTTGTGGTGGTGTAACATATACCAGCTCCTAGGCTCTGCAGCGCTCTGCTCTGAGTCAACGGATGATAACAAGCCAATGAGTGCCGTGAACTCTCATTCTGCTCTGATAAAGGTGGCCTGGCCCCAGCCTGGCCTGTCCGTCATGCCAAATTAATCCGCAATTACTTTCTGTGCAAATTAAAGCTTACACCACATGTTCCAGTCACACTGAGCCTGGCTTGGCCTTGTCACAGCTTTGCACCAGCCTTTTTTCATTTAACGAAATGGGTCAAGGGGATGGAACAGACTGCACTGTGGACAATTCATTAGCAGCATGAACATTCTCTCAGTGACCATCTTACAGAAATATATTAGGGATGTAATGGTACATTGAGAAACGATGCATCACGATGCAAAAAAGTGAACTGGAAATGTGCGACACACATGGTGGAAATTGTGCATGTAATACAGTTCACATCACCGGTCCACATCTGCGCAACCCATAGAATTAATATCTGCAGAGAGCACACTAGTCACATGATCGCATTTTTTATGAAGAGTCTGTGAGATCTACGAGGCCCGATATCTTCACCTCATGCAAAGACCAGCATGTATACATTACACAGTTACACAACCACATTATAACGGTTAAAAGGCAGCTGCCTTTAAAAATGAGCACCTGAAACATAAGTCCATTCATATAGTACATGCTGTTTACAATAATGAACCTCTGTTTTTCACTTGGATGCATAAAAAAACGCACATCTACACTTAAGCAAAAAAGATCTATGTACGTGATAACATTTAAGCAGTAAATGTAGGAGCTGAAAGAGCTGTACTGCTGTATGAGGTGAAACTGGTTGATATTTGACATGTCCTGTTTCTCTGGAAATTTGGCATCCTACTTACGTCTACAAAGAACTTATATTGATTTGTATATACTTTGTCGAATGTAACACTTGGTGTCTAAAACACCAAAGTAACCAGAAGGTCCTGTTTCTCTGGAGGGGTTGTGTGCTACGCTGAATTTTTTACTCTGTCAACTAGCATATAAGTGTCATTGCTTTGCAGTGTTCCCATAGTGGTCTATTTTCTTTTAATCATATATTTATTATATTGCATTACTATAGCTTAAAGACATTTACTGTGCTGTTCACCATTTTAGTGTTTTACACCACTGCCTATCTTGCTTCAGAAAAGAGAGTAGAAGTATGCAGCTTTAAAGGAATTTCAAGTCAAATGTGTTAAAACAACATCACTGTGCCAAAAAGGAAATACTGACCTGATAACGATGTTGCAGTGACCACACATGGGAGTACGTGTTCCAGCAGGGATGTGTTCCGCTCGCTGCACCAATGAATCTTGATCTTTGGGGTGAGGTTGGGGTTTGGGGCGGTCAGGACCCTTTGGAACGCCGCCAGTCACCCGTCCTGTATGCACAGCTGGCACACCTGCTTTAGGAAGTCCTAATTAAAGAAAAGAGAAAGACAAGATTGTAATCTGGGTGACCATTATGTGAACCTGACCTACAAGTGTGTCTAAATTACTGCAGACAAAGCTGTGTGGCAGTGCCATGATGAGGTAATAAGATCAGGTAATATTGTGCATGGCTGTGCAGCGTGACCGTTGGTGATAGCGAGCCCCTCGTTAAGATAAATCTTCCGTCCCTCCTTCTTTAGTGGGTTCATCGCAGGGCCTTGGACGACAGGGGCCATCTGTGTCCGGGACATCCACACCACCCAAGTCCAAAACAAAGGATCGGTTTACTCAAGTGCAGGGGAAAGAAAAAAAGAAAAAAAAAACAAAAAAAAACAACATTCCCAGAGTCAGAGGAGACACCTGGCAAAATAATCCCCCCAGTTCAGAAAGCTCAGAGAGAAGAAGGACAATCCTCTCCTTCTCTCAGACCATGGCAGGGGGAGGTCAGAGGTCACCACGCCGCAGAGGGAGGCACAGAGGCAGCCTTTCAGTCCAGTGCAGGAATCAAAGCCCTGGGATTTCCTCCTGGCCGAGAGAATGGACCATCAACGAAGTGCTGTGTACTCACAAGGTTGTGAGAGGAGCCCAAAGCCTGAGTCTCACTCAAACGGAAATAAAAAAAGGAGTCTTTGCGAGACCGTGCACAGCCCGTGGATCTGAGAACAGCCGTCAGTAAAGGTCAGCACAGCCTGCCAGTCATCCTGGTGCTAAAGTAACATGTTCTTCAGTGGCGCCATTGAGGCGAGAGATGTGAATCACCATTTCGGGTTCTTATCTGCAGCTGATGGACATCTTCATGGTATATCAACTTCACATGACACATCACAACATCTTGCCAAGAACACCAAAGCTCACACTGCAGTCCAAGACTAGTGAGCACTAAAATTTCAACCATAACACTGTGTGTGTTCCATCTCACCTTCAATGAGCTACAAATGAAATCTGAAGTGTCTCAAAGCTTTGATAGTATAATCAGGGCACTAATCATCTACCATAACAACATAGATAAAATTTATCCTGAATTTGTGATATTCCAGACAGTTTTAGCAAAAAGACTATCCATTTAAATTGTCCATATCAGATATAGATGGGCTACATGCTAACTAGCATCTATTACTAACACGTTTTTTTTATTCCTGATCTGCAGATTTCCTGGCTGCCTGGCAACATTGTTCAGTGAGATAACATGATTAAAGAGCATGATCATGTTTAACTACGGGGAACGACTGTCACTTAATAAAATCAAGTAAGATCCACAAAGAACATGCAGTACAGATTGAATAAAACAGCTTGGCATTGATATACCAGAAAGATGAACATGTCGCATTCCAGTCCTATACATGTGGGAATGTGGGACACACCACTCTACATCTTTCTACTGTCTCTCTGAAAAACACGACACTGAAAGTGAGAGAACAGTGGATGCCTGGTCCTAGGGCAAACCCCTAGGTACACATCATGCAATTCTTCTGCTGAGTCATCCCTTTCTTCAGCAGATGCCCTGGTGGACAGTTCGCCATATCCTGAGGATAAAGTTAGATAAGGCAAGCTCTTCATCCCTGCTTAGACCTCAGAGGACCTGAGATGCGGCTATACCATCTCTTTGCTTTGACTACAATCAAGTCAAGCACAGTGGGAACCATTATAGAATCTGGAGTTGAATTTTTGGTCAGAAGCCTGCATTTTATACTTCATTCATAAGCTAGCTATATCTCCATCAGTCCTCCATGTTGGTGCTGATAAAAGCCATTGGAAGTCCGTTAGCAGAGCAGAGCGGTTTTAAGGCTGATGTCGCACATGCTCACAGGTCAAAACGAGATCCAGATGGTTTTGTCAGACTACCGGATTTCCTGTCCCCACATTGTGTGTGCTGAATGTTACTAATCTCCCAGCTGCTGGACAGTTCGTCCTGATTGCCTACAGTCTGGAATCACTCAAGTCTGATGACCTTTGATTTGAAGGATCTTCTCCATCAACCCCCCTCCTGTCCCATCTTTATACCGACTCTGTCTGGAAACCCTTGCCGGATGACCTTCGTAATTACACTGGAGCTATTCCATGTCTATGCTAGCAGCTACAAGGGCAATGCAACTCACCAGCGTTTCAGTGGATGCTCTAGACACATGAAGCAAGACAAGATGAATGGGAATCTTAATGTGCTTGGCCATCCAGTGCAGATATGCATTTTGTAAGGATAGCATGGCTCCAGTAAGGTCCTGGATGTTTGTTTTAAAGCCAGATGATGGGCGGACGTGTATATATCACAGAGAGAGACCTGTGCTTCACAGTCATCATTGCTAGAACCCCTGTCAGTAGTTTGCTCTTGATAAATCCCCAGAAAGCCTTGCCTGGAAAAATACAGTCCTACTTCTTTACATACCAACACAGCTGGGTTATAGGTAGTCTGAGGTATGCAGTGAACATGATAATAAGATCATCCAGTCCCCTGAGTAAATATTTAGCCTCTGGCACTGAGCCTTGTGCACTCTGGGTGGAGATATGAACCCGAAAATGTCTCTGTTTAGTGAGTGCTCGTTCACGTAGCAAAAAGATCTAATTTCAATTTCACACCCGATTTGACAGTGTAACTGTTAAAGCATACCATTTGAGCTCATTTGGTGAAATATCACTCTGTTTTTATTGGCACTGTGAACTCGAATCTCTAAAATCCAATGGCACAGCAAGTGCTCAGTGGTGATAAACACTGGTGACACATGCAGTAAATTCAGAAGCACAAGGTTGCCACCTATAGGGCAATTGGGAAATCATACATTCATGGTTCTTATTTATAAACGACAGAAAAGAAAAACAGAGAACTTGCCCATTAAATTTGTACAGACGTTACATTGACACCCAACATGTGTGAATACAGAACTGTAATTATTAAAATCAATACCTAAAATTCTCACTTGCTCTGATTGTGACTGTTATCCTGATTTTAACTAATAACTAATTCATTTGATGGCAAATAGGGGCCAAACAAAATCATCTGTTTACATGATCTGCATTACATTCAATGCAAGAGTTCCAGCAACTTAACAAATGTTGCTGACTTCCAGCTCCAAATTAATGTCATAGTTTTAAGGTTTGTATTTGACTCACCCTCGTAACTCTGCCTTTGACTCATTCTGACTCGAACTTTAACTCACCTGCAGTGTTTCCAGACTGCCAGCTCTTGGCAGGCACGGTGGTTGGTGGAGAGACTCCATTCCCAGTGCGTGACACTTTGGCCATGGTTTTAACCATGGAAGTGGCATGGGTGTTTGCATGGACATCCTCTACTGCCTCGCTGTGGTGAAAGAGAGAGAGAGAAAGAAAGAGAGAGAGTAAATGTAGTTATTAGCTGGAGGTTTATCATTGATGAAACCCATTCACAGACATTTCACATTATTGATCGTAGAAGAGTTATTCGTTTTAAAGGCCTCCTATTCTATATTGGCTGTAGAGCAGATTAAACTGCGATTGCAGGCTGCAAAAATCGTCCGTTCAGCTGCTGAATGAGACACTAGGATGGGTTTGTTATGGTAACCATAAGCGGGAACACACACAAAGGTTTAACTATAAGCCTGGGCAGCTGTCCTTTCAGTGACCACAAGTCAGACACCCTGCCACACACTCACACCCGCTCTGCATACTCAACTCTTTTGAACACTGCTCCTGTTTCAACACTATAGCAAATGTGCATATGTGTACATTATGACAATTGCCTAATGTTGTATCATGCTTTATTATACTAGCATTATATTGCTTTTAAGAAAAGTATTATTACTACTAAACTGAATCATATCTGGATCATTAGTAAACTAAAGCATGCCAAATTTACTTTTCTAACTGCATCATTTTACATTGTATCATGCACTGCATATCTAATGTTATATAATGTTTTTACTTAACCCATCTCATTAGGTAGCAATTTGCAATGCTCATCAAAAAGAGATGAAATAATGACACCATTGTAAAGAAAAAATATAATGGCGCTTTTTTTCCCCCAGATATTCTTAGTACATCTCTAACGCTGTCCAATTCCATAGTTAGTGTAACAAATAACCGAGAGTAGTATGATGTAATAATCATAATTAGTAATAATGAATCATTTCCCGCACAACATAACAATGAAATGACGTCATAAGGACATGCGAGGTGAACTGCATTTGGGGGTTTCATAACTGAAGAGTAACAGATGAAGACTGCCTGTGCCAATCCAGGAAAATATTAAGTATTTACTTATAGAACGCTATAAAGCAATTACCTGTGACAGGAAACTACATCAACCCCAGGTCTTTAAGAACCGAATTAGGAGCCGCTCTCCATACAAGCAATTAATACCAATCTAGCCAATTACAGGGGACGTGTTTTGGATTAGGCCCATTCAGGAATCTAAGCATGACCAGATTGATCAAATAAATCTGGCCAATAGGCCCAGCAGTCCCAGATGGTTTGTTAATGAAGAAAACAGGTGCCAACAAAAATGGCTGGCACAGCCTTCACTCCAGCAGTATACTGCCCCAGTTTCCTGCCCAACCACCAACCCCCATCCCGTCCCGCCCCCTGCCTCGCAAAAACACAACCGACTAATGTTACAATCCTCGTAACCTTTCATCATCTATACAATAAAATAAGAAAAACCCTTTAAGTTATAATCCATATGCCTTGCTCTTTTCATGCTGCTACAAGAATTAGGCTGCCAATCCAATAAACATGATGGGAAATATACAGCGCTGCTTAAACAGATGGGAGTAGGGAAGAAAATAATGTTTCAGCATGCCCAATGCCAGCAGGGGAAACCATATCTGAGAAAGCAACATGGAAGGCCAGTTTAAGGAAGGGCGGGGGGAAGGGCCTGGTCGTGTAGTGCCCATATGTACAGGCAGCTGGTTACATGCGTTGCTGCCATCACCAGAGGGATTATGTGGACTTGATACAATTCATCGATGAATTCAGACGGCGACTCTGAATGGGAAATGAAACGGCATTTTCCAAGGTTACCTTTCCAGAGTCCTGTCTGGCCATCCGCTTGGTGCGTTTAAGAACGTATGCTTGATGACAAATTTCACAGACCTTGTCCTTTTGTCATTTAACCCCTCCGCTAACACTACCAGAGCCACGTACATTCAGATTACAGAATCAGGGACCTGGCGGAACTCATTACGAGCAAATATGACTTCATTTCCAAACAAACACAGAGCGTGTCCGTCACTGGTTGACATCTTTTATGATGTCAAGACAGCCACAGTGTTTCCATGTGCTACAGGTAGTGAATTATTCTTATATTTACAACAATATTATCATTTAAGTGCTAACTACCGGAGTGTTTGTAGTTTAGAGGTGTAAGACTTGATTTTCACACTATATACAAGGGATTCTCAAGCATTTTGTAGAAAAGACTCCTTTAACTATAAAATAAATGACATGCACCCCTGCATCAGATTTATGTCATAAACATCTTTAAGTGTCCAGTAATATTTTAGCTATTTACTTATTCTTAGATATACAGCTCTTGGGGGTGTGGGGGGGTGGGGATAAGAGACCACTGCGCAATCTCCAGATATGAACCCTATGGAATGTCATCAAGAGGAAGATGGATGATCACAAACAATCAAGCAAAGCTGAGCTGTTTGCTTTTTTTTGCAAAAAGAGTGGTATAAAGTTCCCCAACAGCAATGTGAGGAACTGTTGGAGAGCATGGAGCCAAAACGCATGCAAATCGGGGTTATTCCACCAAATACTGATTTCTTAATGTTATTTATCCAAAGCATTAACACAGTTTGTTTACAATTTATTTGCAGTTTGTTTTATTAAAGCTCTGCAAATACTGCATGATCTTGGGTTATTTTGATGTGTTGCCATTTCCTTTAAATATACACTCTAAATAACAATAGTTATATTTTGAATTTAGGAGAAATATTGTCAGCGATTCACAAAAAATGAAACAAAACTGTTCATCTCACCAATACATGAACCTATAAGAAAAAAAAATAAGAAACTGATTATTTTGCAGTGGTCTCTTATTTTTTCCCAGAGCTGTATATTTGCTCTTTTTGAATTACTGAGGTTTAAAAAATAAAAAGTACAAACAAAAACCTGTTCATGTCAGAGCTAGGATTTGCTTATGAAAATTAAATTATAATAAACTGAAAAGAAGTCTTCTTGGTTTTCTGAGGCTTACAGCTCCGCTCATCTTAGGAGCAAAAAGAAGAGGGTAAGAAAAACCTCTTTACCATACTGCCATCTGGAGGACATTAGCAGCACTACATGATACTACCGTACCCACCCTCTCATACCCTGTGGCTAGTCAGAACAGAAGTGCATTAAAGAGAATAGAGTATTAATATATAATGCCCCCTCCGGTTCTGTTCCACCTCTGCCCAAACCAATACGTTATGTATTGCTTTGCTTGTCTAATTTTTTTTTTTTTTTTACTCCTGCACTGCATGTTCCATTTTGTTCTTTATGTTCCTTATCGCCTAGAGGACGAAACAAGGAGAGAATAAAGGCAGGAGAGACAGGCATAAAGAGTCAGAGCTAGGAGCTGTTCACCCCAAAGGAGAAAGCTCATCTATTATTTATCCAGGACAATAAATAAATATTGGACATTTTCCATCAGAGAGGAGACAGGAGCTGGCAGTTCTTCATGTGATGTGTGTGTGTGTGTGTGTGTGTGTGTCGGGGGGGGGAGGATCACCTCAGCATGTAACAGATGATTTCATAGATAAGCAGAAAAAACTTTCTAACCTAGTGTCCTCATTGTAGTATAGAGTAATCCATAGAGTAAGCCATAGAGGTAGTATGAAATAATAAATGACATTCTTATAATGCTTACGTTTTAATGACTTGTCATATACTTGACAAATACTGTCTCTGTAATGGTACGAAAACTTTTGCACTTTGTAAAACTTTTGCGAACTTTTACACTCCAAGACCTTTCTCTAAGCACTTTAATGACCTAACAATTCCAGAGGTTTCAAAAGTGCCACAAGCAGGAAGAAGGACAGAGGACAGGACAGTAACTGTGAAAGAGCACAGGCGACTCAGGAAGAGAGACAAAAGGAGAAACTTTATTGAGACATTTAGAAGAATTTAAATCGGATACAGAAGTCAGTAAAGCAGAGCAGAGTTTCTTTTTTAATAGAGTGTAAATCTGAAGAAAAGTTAACAAATGGGGAAAAAAAGAGCAAACACAAACCCCTAATGACACAGCAGTTTAAGATGGAAATCATGCAAGAAAAGCGGCGTCCTGACGATATTCTCTCAATCTCCTTCTTTTCTGTTTCTTTCTCTAAAGAACACGACATACGGCATCCTTTATTTAAAACACATTCTTCCACCTGACTCAATTTCACACATAAATTGAAGGGAAAAAAAAGTCACCAAATCAACTTTCAACTGCCTTTTTGAACAATCGTGTGTCTACATATAAAAGCCAGTGTAGAGTGAGTGTGTAATAGAGAGGAGGGAACAAGGGCGAAGTGTCACGTGACTACTGGACATTCAGCACCCGAGCCGAGACTCCGTGATGCCAGTCCCGGAGCTTGTTGTACTTGGGCCGTACGACCTCGGGGTCGACTTTAGTCACCCTGGTGTCCAAGACGCCAAGATATAAAGACAACAGCAGTGGAAATGAAGAACAGTATAAGACACATTAAATATTTTGGCAATGCTATACAAAAGCACATTGTTTTTAGCATGCAACAACACAGGGCAGGCTTTTGTGAAATTCAGCATGCTCCTATATATGGAATGTCTCGCTTATCCATGCCTTCTGTGTACCATTAATTCTTCAGAATGGCAATTAAAGTCAGAACGAGCAGCCGAGACACTAGCCAGCGTTGTTTACAAGACTCTGGCCTTCAGACACACTGACTCATGATGGTTTCCATTTCCATGCATTTTTTGCACAGCTCCCTGATTACCCACAATCCCAATTATTTACCCACGATGCCTCTCAGGGGACTGCATTCCAGGGTGGTTTGCATTCCACTCTGGCCAGCGGAGAAATTGAGTTGATGAGTGAAGATTCCAGGCCTGTCATCAGTGAACTGGCTCATCGTGGCTGACACTATAACTCTATATTCACACTAACAAGCACCATCTCAATGGATATTTTCTTAATTCTACACAAATCAGGTATGACACAAATCCAATCTGGCTCGAATCATTCCTGAGTCTAATATGGCGGTGTGTGTGGTCTGACATTTCTTCACTTCTTTGCCACTCACAACTTTAGTTCCTACATGCAATGAATTGCTGTTTGAGGAACAAAAGTGTGGTTTAATATAAGATTTTATAAAGAAAAAGATTAGAGTGATGTAGCAGAGATCGCTTCTTCAGGTAAGTTTACTTAGCTAGTACAGATAGCTAGCTTTCCTAATCTGCCAGTGAATTTACAAAGCTCAGATTTCAATCAAACCTGAATACATTTTAAACAAAAATGATGTGTATAAAATCATACAGGCTGTAAGGCGCTGTATATTTTGACTCTAACTGTGCATCATGAGAGCACGCACCCATAACGGACAAACCACAAGAGTCATGGGCAATTTGTTGTTTGCCAGTGTGAACACAGGGTGAGGCCTGGAATCTGTCTAAATAGCCAAAACAACATGCTCATGCAGCAGAAAACAGCACCAGATTGATCAAATCACAATATCAAACTTCTTTGCTTACTTCTTTCCAGGGCTGTTCTCCTGGGCTTGTTCTGCAAGAAAGTCAGAGAGAATAAGGAAGAAAAATGACTAACACTAAAGAGAAAAGACAGAATCAAACACAGAAATCTGAGCAATTGGAGTAGAAAACGTTTTGTTTTTTGTTTTTTTACTTTGTGCTAGACACAAATGATGCAAATGCATGAGCATGTAAAATTCTTAGCAGGGGGAAGTTTTACAGCTCTTCCTGGGACAGTAACAGCGAGTTGAAGCTGGCACTGACCGTTCTCTGTGCCAGTTATCTGTGCCAGGATGCGGAAGGAGCGGGACTGAGAGGTCCCGGTGCGCGGGCGCCAGTCCTCCGTGTCCTCAATCAGACGTTTCTTACTGGCGTCGCTCAGGTGAGAGCCGTGGTTCACCACCAGATCCGTATCTGTGATGGGCTTCCGGGGAACTCTGACAAAAAAAAAAAAAACAAACGAGAGAAGTGTGGCATGTCACTAATTAAAATAATTATTTTTTTTAATTGTAACATATAACAAGCTACTGTAATATACAAGAATTAAAACAATTCCCGTAACAAATCAATAACAGCCTGCCTAATCTTGTTATATTCCTTCCATAAAAAACAGACACACAGGCTAACACGACATCACCGCATGTTGTTCCTGTTACCTGGGTGGAGTCTTCCTGTGGGACGATGTTTAAGAAGACATGACAGAAGGCAGAAAAGGAGAAAATGAGAAAAGTCAGAAATCAGAGTGTCTATAAACAAGTTTTATTTAAAGTAACAAACTGCAGCCACTTACTTAAGAATACTGTGAGGCCCACTATGGAGGTAAAAGATGGATATAATAACAGTCAGTTAATCAACATGCCAGAAGCCTATATTTATGTTTGAGTTCACAGTAAATATAAACGAGCAGTTTGCTGAACCTAAATGGATTTGATCAGTCAACACATCTGGTGCTGCTTCGTTCTTTCATTCAATTTGTGCTGCAGTCAGACATTTATAAACTCACTTTTGTTACTATGGATTTTGCACGTTTATCATGTTCAGGATGTGATTTAGGACACAGCGTGACCTACTGTTTGCACTTCGCTGTGTACCTGAACACTAAATCATTATCTCTGACAGAAAATTTCAGGTAGTGCTGCACCACCTAGGGCAGGGGTTCTCAAATTGTTTTAAGGAGGGAGCCTTTAACTGTAAAATAAATTCCACAGGCTTCCTCAGGACAGATATATTTCAAGAACATTATGTAAATGTGTGCAATAATACATTGTCTATTTATTAGTGCCATAAAGCTTTTTATTCCCGAGTTTTCCACTAAAATATCACAATAGAATCTATTTGACATTAATTACAGACCACTTGGTTTTGTGTTATTGAGGTTTAAATTAAACCCATTTAACTCAAGTGAGCAGTCTATCAGGCTAATAACTATTAAGACTCAATAAAAATTTTTTTTTTAAAAATTATATATATATATATATATATATTTTTTTAATACTGCAGTAATTAAAAGTAATTCAGCATCCTCTGACTATGTTTATTTATTTATTTAACAAACAAACTACTTTGAGAAACCCTGCCATAAGCCCCGCCCACCATGCTTGAATGTGGAATTGTACAAGAAACCACAAGAGGGCAGCACTGCATGCAGATTTCACTGTTGTCTCTGACAAAACCTTGTCTAGGGTATCTTTTTCCTCTCTCTCACACACACACACACAAACACACACACCCCCACACACACTCACGTGCAGTGCAAAATGTCAGAGTGCTCAACAGCTACACTATTTATACCCGTGCTAACACACATTGTGTGCTATAATTAATAGCAAGCCTTGAAAAAACACACGGGACGAAGAAGGATTGACGTGAGCACATGTTGTGCAGGGACGTGGACATGCACACTATAAGCTATGACCACACAAGAACCGAATGAGATAATGGAAGGAATGGGAAGAAGAAATAATGCCAGTTGGGAACTGTGCTGAAGACAAGTACAATCATGCTTCGTGGGTTAACTGAGGTGAGGCGGTTGATGACGACACACATCACACACAGGCACAAACAGATACCAGTATAGCCATAACACTGACTTTGTTACTGGCTCCTCCTGTAAGGGGGAAAAAAAGAAAGAAAGAAAAAGAAAAAGAGAAAGAGAGGGAGACAGACGTGTGAACGAGACGTATGAAATTGCTGGAAGATTGTACATGAAGAGATCGAGTTTATACACTCTCTCTCTCTCTCACACACACACATGCTTCTACTTCACTTAACCAAGCAAACAGGATGTTCCCAGATCGCACAAAGGGAACAGAAAGATGTTCCACTAATCCTTTAACTTGAATCTGTTTTTCATGTGCGGTTTTGTGTGAGCCTCAAAAAGCGCATTGTTCGAAACTTAAACTGCCAACGACAACAAGGAAGCAAAACAGCAACAAAGCCTTCTGGAGCACCGCACACTCACTACAAAGCACCTCCTGGAACATCTGAGATGAATTAGTTTAATGTGAGAGGCTGCACGAGTCAAACATCACCACCGTGGCTCCTCCCTGGACACTAATTGGCTGACTTAGTAAACGCAGCTGGAAGCTCTCGGAAGGAGAAGTTACAGGCGTTCCTGAAAAGCGCTCCGATGAGAAAATGAGGAGACGCAGGCCTCGTCGTAAAGAGTGAAACAAATAACCAAGTCCCTGCAGTGCCACTTATAAACCCAGAGAGAAAAGAGAGTCACAGGGGTTACACACGTTTTCCAGGCATTTAACACAGGGATTGTCAATGGGATTAATCGAGGTACTGCAGGAAGAACTACAGAGGTCTGGCACCAGCATGCTTCATCTATGTGCTGAGTGGAGAGGAAAGTGTCACAGGAGTTATAAAGCAGTTCAAAAAAAACATGCTCATCTTTCTCTGCCATTTTTACACAGCTTGCGTCAGTGGAAATGGGACGAATCGCGGTCCCTCGAGTTACTGCAGGAAGAAACACAGGTGTGGCACTACCACACCTCGCCCCCCCACCTCGTGCCTTTACTAAACACACATTTGCGTCCATTTTCCTGTAAACACGCTAGCACGAGGTCATTCGTGTTTGCATGTGCTAAGTGGATGTGCTGCTGCTTCTCCCCAGTTAGACACATTATCACTAACGGCATCGCTTTTCATTCTCCGTCCTTGTATGACTCAGCCCTAATGATTTAGTGCAAAAGATCAGACAAATTCCAATCATGGCCGTGGTTCTTGACTAATTAGAGCCAAGTGTATGCACTCACAAAAACAGGGCACAGAAGATGTTAAGCAGACCGACAAAGGCAAGCATTAGTGTGCCCCGAGCGCCTCAGTAAGGTTTCTCATACACTCCTGCAGATTGAGACAATATGTACAGCCTGGCTACAGACAAATAAAAAGAGACACGAACGAATGTGGAGCCGCTATCGTGCCACTAGTCGCTGGATAATCAATCAGAGAGAGCAGCCTCTCATGTCTAATGTCATAAAGGGCACGTCGACCGGTTTCCCTTTTCCTGTTGACTTCAAATCCCAAAAGTGCTGGAATGAGGGAGTTCGTTCCATACTGTGACCTTATTTAAAATAAATAAATAAATACCCCTCTAATACACACCATTTCTGACTGCAAATTGAAAAAAAGAGTTTCTCTAAATATTTTCCAACCAGAATTTATTCATTTCTTTCAAAGGCGAAAAACCTCTAAACCTGCTACACACATCTAAACATGAAGGATTAAGTTTTCATCTTCAATTATTTCAACACATAGCTTTAAGCAAGTGCAAAATATTTTCTGAAGTCTGTGAAATGACTTGTGGGAGCTTGCATGTGCTTTTTCCAAAAATGCATCAACTTAACCGAAAGCAAATTCAGACATGTTCACTGCCACCCAGGCATTTCCTATCTACAGAGCTCGGGTTTTGGAAATGCTGTCAGACAGTCGCGAAACGAATTATTAACTCAAAAACCTCCTTAAATGTTTATAATTAGGATGATGTTTGCCTTGGATAACACTGCTACCCAAAGGAACTTGCACTTTATTCGTTATCTGAGAAGTGGAGGATTAAGGGCCTTGGTCTAGAAGGTTTTTGTCTGTCTAAATGCCCAGTCCTTTAAAGTCAGCATTCTGTTGAAAATCTGTTCACATGCATCACCTTGCTTGCAGTTTTAGCCTTGAATGAGGTCAGTGTTCAGTTAGAACACTGCAATAATAAGAATTTGCATCCCGCGTTATTCTGCAAAGTATTCCTTGGATGCCAGCACCACCTACATTCCAAAACATTTTAAATCTGTTAAATTCTGAAGGGAAGACTTCGTTCCCTCACATGAACAGTTTATTGCTTAAATGAATTATTTTTTTCAGATTATAAGTCTACATGTACACGACCAACCCTAATAAGAACCGAGAAAATGTCAGACCAGAAGCAGGACAGGACGGAGGCAGGGTTAAGGAAAGGAAAAGTGTGGTGATGATTCAGGACTCGTACGATAGCCACCACCTACCCATTCTGATGCTCTATTCCACCCTGTTGCTCCAGTAAGCCACGCCTCTGACCCATAGCCACCTCGCATGCGTTCTCATTGGAGTACAGGTTGATTGGTGTGTTATAGACTGAAGGCGGTGGAACAGCAGGGGCAGATGAGGGAGCGGGACCCGTCACTCTGGCTGGCGAAGACGAGCCAGAGGACGAGGAGGAGGAGGAGGAGTGAGAGAAAGGGGAGTAAGCAGAGCCAGGTTTGTTGGCAGGGTTAAGAGAGGAGACGGTGCGGGAGGTGGAGCTGCTGGCTAGTGGGAAGGGAGGTTGTGGGCATTGTGTGGGTTGTGATGGAGGTTGCTGGGATGGAGCAGCAGGGGTAAATGCTGAGGAGGCAGAAGGGATGGAGGCTTTGGGCGCTGCAGGAGTGGAGGACGGGCTGACTGCTCTAAAATTGGAGGACGCTCCAAACGGGCGGGCCGTCTTGTTGTAGGCACTACTTTGGGGAGGATTGGTGGTGGGGATGGCACTAGGGGCAGGAGCTGATGGGTGGCTGATGGGCACAGGTTTAATTATCTCCGGTGATTCTTCCTGTGGGAGGTGGGAGACACACACATGCAGAACACTCACACAACACTGCAAACCCATGCACAATATAAAGACTCCTGTTGTAGGCATACAGCATTTATTTACTGGACATAAAGGCATTAAAGCATTTTAGAACATTAAAGTGATAAGTGCTGTATACTGAAATGGGGTACGTGCATCACAACTATGTAGAAAAATACAACACGACTGAGAAGTGCATGCTGCATCTACAGGAGGATCCAAAAGTTAGAGCCTACTGCCATTCACCAGAAAGTAAAATTCAGTTTGTACTTTTTGCCCATTTGCCAATTTAATTGGTACTACTACCTTTCCCCTTTGTGCTCAATGGCCACTTTTTCAAGTTGACCTAGTGTGTGTAAGACAAACTACGTTATGCAGGATTGTTTGCTGCCATGGTAGTGTTTAGTGCCACACTTCTGAAAATCCTTCTCGTCACTGCTGGGCTGACATTTGCAGGACTGTGGACAGAAACTGACACTGCTAAAAGCTAGAAGGCAATTAACACCCTCAGCATGGAAAAAGCTGTTTAACCTACAAGGCTGACTAGCCCCTGCCTGTGATTTTGTAAGATATTAACTTTTACACCTTATAGAGTCTCAACTTTGTATAATCAATGGCGTAAACATCTGAGCGTTCTAGCTACTTTTATGGTTCATGTGACTGCTGTTTGTTTTTGAAACTGGTGTGCTGTTTTATTTTTAATGCAGTCTCACTAAATCCGTGACTATATATACACGATGCGTCACATGGGCCTACAGAAATCCTATGAAATGTGCCTGTCTTTTAATTGTCTTAGTTCTCTGCCCTGACGTTAGAATCCTGAAAGTCTGGCATTGTTTTTGACATGACTACAATAAATAGCGGTGGCACCACTATTGAGGCTAAATATCTCAAATTTCAATCAGTAGAGAATGAAACTATTATAGCATTATATCACAAGGATGCAAAAAAGAATGGAGTAAATAGTCCAAAATTTTGAGCAAATGGTCTGATGTTCCCTGGATGCCAGTGAGTGTTAGCTGAGCTATTATAATAATCCGCTAAATAAGCATATGTTATTTATTAGTGAACCTGTACAACCACCGCTGCGGATAACTGATGAAATTGATCCAGTTGTGAACTCAGACTTTCAGATCCGACTGTTGGCAGCAGTGTTCACGCGTTGCCACGTTCCCATCAGTTTTATACTTTTAACATGTTTTAATCAGCATTTTTCTTACCTTCTTAACTTCGCCTTTGGGAACACTGGATGCTCTGTAAACACATAAGGACAACAGAAAACAATGAAATGATTTCCTTTTTCATGGCTTTTATTAGGTTACTAGGAAAACACAACAATACAAAGTTGGATATGACGGACATTGATCTACACACCTGCTTACTTAATGGCAAACATTTTAATACGCTGTATATAAGACGCCACAATGTTTGTGTGTTAGTAATCGCTCCATTCTGCCTGGCTTTGAAAAATATCCAGTGTAGCTTGAACCCCCTCTATCCTTCTTGCATGGTACATTACACAGTCCATAAATAAAAGCACAGCAAATAGAGGCATCCGAGTACAAGCATTTCTCATTCTCTACTGACAACAGCTGAGGATTTCGGAGCGGACCTGGTATATGCCAGGGTAGGCACGGAGTGCCAGGAGCGGACTGGGGAATAACACTACAAACTGGCTTGAACACCAGGCCACAGTAGGAGCGCTGGATATTAAATAACTCAAGATGGATGAGTGATATCCGTAATCAAAGTTGGGGAACTGGAGAAATATGCCGTTTCCTAAGTGTCGAGACAAAATACTCGTAATGCAATATGAGACAGACCAGGACCACGTCAGATGAGTGAAACAGCCTTCTGCAGTTTACCTACAGTCCTCCAGCGGGTCAGAATAAGGAACTCTTTGATTTAAGCTCGGCTTATGAGAAACACTGCTGTCATGTAACGTGCGTTTGGTGCTTTAATCTCTTTTTCATGGCCGTGCACTGAACAGCAGGATTTTTTGCTGTTAAACGGCACCACAGCTGTAAAGCGAGCTGAATAAACAAGCTTTGGTGAAAATGCATTCGTCTCGCAACATACCATAATAGATAGGTTTTTAGACGCCTGCAGACATTTGTTCCTGGTTTTAATGCTTCAACTCTTTACTGGCATGCACTTTCTTTGTGTTGCCTCAAAAACCATTTAATATAAATAAAGGAATATTAACATAAAATAATTTAATATATTAATATAAAAGAGTACATGTTTTCTCTCTCTTTTGTAATAGCATTTTTTTTTTTTAAATGCTTGGTTTGTCTCAGTTTTCTAGTTTTTCCCCTTACCACGGTCACCTCTGGCTTGCTCATTAAGGATATAAACATAAATCTATAAATCAGGTTTCTCTAAAGCTGCTTTGTGAAAATTTCTTTTGTGAAAATAATATACAATCTACTCCCACACTAATCCTTTAACTTTCTCACTGGCAACGACAGCGCTCTCCTTCCTCACACCACTCAGCAAAAATTTTGGTCGGAAATGTGGGGTATGTTCCTGCTCAGACTCTTCCATATTAGGAAAGGAAGACGAAGAGAGTTTTTACAGGGCTGACGCCTGGTCACTAAACAGCCCCCCCCCTTTTTAGACAAAGTTCACCCCATTATAAGGACAAGAGGAAAAAGCCACAATGAAAACTGTGAAGCAGTCTGTTGGGAAAAGGAAGTCAGCCAAGCGCCACACAAAAAGAGCCATACGGCTTCGTTTAATGAGGCCCAGCCTAAACAAATGGAAAACGTGTAACAAATGGGCCTGAATCTCAGGTGAGCGCCCTTTCACACAGAAATTTCACTTCCCGCAGTCCGGTCACGGTGGTCCTGAGAACATCTGCTCCGATCTGGGTTCTGTTGCTTTCCGGACAGTGGGACAGCCTGTTTTGACAGTGCGCTCACAAATGAGACGGCTCTGTGTGTGCGTGAGTGAGTGGGTGTTAGCATAACAGACAGCTGTTCACTGACCAGAGCCTGTTCAACTGTAACCTCACACGCTGTGTATCTCTAATCAACCCCAACATCAAAGCAGCCTTTTGATGACTAGCCCGAGACCTTGGATGATCTGAAAGGAAACATCCAATATTTTCTCTTGTATTATATATCATGAAGGCAAAATGATTGATGTGTGTACTGTTTTTCATAACAGTTGCTTGAGCAATCAAATTATTCATGCACCTCCATCAACAGCTATAATCTGAAACCTGGACTGCTGATTTGAAGAACTCTGGTCCTCATTTATCAACCATTTAGTAAATTCGTGTGTAAATGTTCTGTAGGCCAAACCAAACTAGACATTCCTGCCAGATTTACAAATGCTTTTATCAGAATCACATAGGCTTGTTGATAAACGTCAACCTCACACCTTTAAAGCACAGCCACTTTACATTTAGTGATGGACACAAATCTAGCTTTTATCCTAAATAATCAACAAGTCTTGTTTGTCTTACAGATTTGTGCTTCTCTTTTGATTGTAACAGCAACTCATCACTGATTATATTTAAAAGTCAGGAGCAAGCATGGAATATTGTGTTATGTTCTAAACTTTGCTTAAATGCTCCTGCTAACAATTCACAAATAAACTGATTTGTTTCCAGGTTGATAAATGAGGTTCAGTGTCAGAATGTAATTCCCAGACCATGCAAGATCTAAGGAACCTCAAAAAGGGTACACCGAGTGCGAGATATTTAATGTCCCTGTTCCCTATACCGACTCATCTAAGATCTATTCCAGTGAGGAATTCCCTCTTTGTAGTGAAAAAGTGCAAGGTTTCATCCCAGATTTGATTTAGTCTGCAGTAAATACAATTCGTAGGGATACACGCAAGTGCCAAAGCACTGCAGTGAAATACGACTTCTGATCTGGATCCTCAGTGCTGTGAACATGTACTGTAAAGAGAAAAATCAGCACAAAATAAATCACCAGAGTCACAAGTGTGTAGACGTTTCCAGCAGGATTTTACTTTTCCCAGACAGATGCATGCTTCGGGTCGTCCCATGTGCCTGCGGGTGTGAGAAAACTGAGAGACGGCTTGCTGGAATGTAGGAGGGGCACGGACATTTCCACACAGCCTGAGCCAAAAGCAACATGGCATTAGCCTGAGGGGCAGCATCATCACATTCTGCCATCTCTCAGCAGAGAACCCAGTCATCCTCTCTCTCTATCTCTTTAACACTATCCTGACAACAGGGTAAATGCTTTTCTGCTGCACCATGAGATCAATTTAAAAGATCTGTTTTGAATATTTGTTTTCTTCTGCTTACAGAGTTACTATGTATGTATGTCTTTTTTTTTTTTTTTTTTTTTTAAATATACTTGCATTCAAAAGAATGATGTTTTTAGCCAGATGATATTCTGTGTTTTGGCTCGGTCACTGTGTTAATACTCTACAAGGATAAGCATGGTTCAACATTCCCTCACTGTTTACATCCACACACAGGCACAAACTCTCAGGAGGGACCCACTGGATCTCACGATCAATGTTTAGGGTAGCAGCTAAGCTCAGGTTGGCCACAGAAGCTCAGAAAGCTTTGTATTGAAGACATGAGTCACTCTGAACGGTGTTTCTAGAAAAAGCAGACGAATGTAATACAAACCAGAGGGAGATTGATGGGACGAGGCTCTGGTTTCTCTGGTAACAGATCTGCAGCCAGGCCTCTGGTCAAAATCATAGCGCTGCCACAGTAGCTCAGAGTGCGGTCAGACTGTATACACTCTTACACACGCTCTGGCTCAGTCTCTCCGGCTCAGTCCCCTCTCATTCTCTCAGCACGGTGAGCCAGAGACAGGCCACTAGAAGGCCAGCACTGACACATGACTGGAATGATCACAAAAGCCACTAATACAAATGAAGTATTAGAAAGAAAGTGCTTAAACCACACAGCTGGACACATGCTCAAGCTTTATGATTCAGTTGCATGGACGAGAAGAGCATGGTCTCTGTTCCTGTCAGCCCGAGTAAACAAGGTGTGGCCTCTATGCCTCACAGTTAGGCACAGAAGCTACAGTTTCTTTACTCTCATCAGTTTAAGTGAAAGAAGGCACGATCTCTATGCCTGTTAGTGTGAGTAAAGATCAGTGCTTCCACTGTGCCAGCCAGTCTGAATAAAGGAGGTATGGCTTGAGCCTGTCAGTTAAATAACTTTAGGTGGCATGGCTTGTTTGTCTCAATGAAGCAGGCCTCAGTGCCTGTCAGTACCTGTGAAACAAAGTCTGTGCCTGTCAATACAGAGGTGTGCCCCGTGTGGTTGCCAGGCTCAGTAAGTGAGGCATGGGATTGTCAATACCAGTTGATAAGGTGTGGTCTCTGTGCTTCTTAGACCCAGCAAAAGAGTCATAAGCTAGGCCTGTCACAAAAGAGTAGCCACTATTGCCCATCATACCCAGGGCCAGATGGCAGGACTACCAGCTGAAATACTGAGCTGACATTCAGTGAAGCTTCCCATGTGTTCAGAATGCCTTCACACTTGCCTAGAAAGGAGGAAATGAGCAGCAGCAGAAAATGACGAGTTACTATTTGCAAATATCAGCTCAATAACTCAATAACAGATATCTGAAACCACTCTGTGCCTGTCAGCACCAGTGATTGCACAACTACGCAAATCTTTCACAATACTGGATCTCATGAATTATACGTTACTGCATTATAACAGCTCACAAACTCTATCATGTGATAGCTTTAGATCTTTTTATACATATACTCAGCTGTGTATTGTGCTGCCTCACAGAGCTCCACACATACAGACTTTACAGCAGCACAGTAATGTTTGCGTTCTGGGCCGTCTGCTCCTACCGGCAGACCCTTGCATAATGTTTACGGAGCTTCCGCCATCTTTGATGTTGATATCACAACCCAAGGTTATCAGTTCAGAGCTGCAGAAATCAGATAAACACACTGCGAGTGATTTCAGTCAGCTTATTTCCTTCCACACACCCACACATCTCTCTCTCTCACACACACAGCCATACACTAACAGATGTTTCGTAATGGCTCTCCCAGATCTCACGAGCTCGCCTCTAAACGTTAGGCTAAGGAGCAGTAAAGCTGGAGAAGATATTCGGAGACATCGTGCAACAGCTTGGAACTGTTACCTTTTATGTAGCCTATAAAGAAGTTTTTTAAGTTCCAGATCTACTGTAAATTACATATATTTCCAGCCGCTAAAATTCTGGAGAGCTCGCAGCTTGAAGTGGAAAAAAAGAACGAGCACAAGGACTGAATCTTCCTGATGAAATTCGCAAGACTGAATAACAGCTTGCATTCAGAGATAAATTACAGCAGCTTGCCTAAGTTTTCACCCTCGCTGAACTATTCCACATTTTGGAAAGTACTGGTTCCTGAAACTGAAATGGAATTGATCGGGATTTTAATTTCTGAAGAGACAGAAAATATATATATAATAATGCTGAACTGAAAATCTATACAAGTTATTATATCGCAAGATTATTTACAAAATTTAGTGACTGCATAAATAAAATTCATCCCTATTGCAGTAAATTAGAATTTATTTGCTATCAGAAGATGCACAATCAGTTAAATGATAGAATAAAGTCTACCTGTGTGCACTTGAGTAAATAAGTTAATAATAAGGTTTGTTAGAGACCATCCCCAAATACACAGCATTAAAAAAAATAAAACAAATCTGGAGTTTATTAAGATGGGTTGTTTTTTTGCAAAGTTTTAACATCCAGTCTGGCACCACGAAATGGAAAAAAACATGGTCTTTATCTAAAAGAAGCCATCAAACCAAACTCAGTGACCAGGTAAAGAAGGCATTAGCAGAGAAGAAACCAAGCAGGCAAGAGTATTTAAGTATGATGCTACCACCACCACGCTTCACTGAGAAGAGGGTGTTTTCAGGGTGATGGTGCGGTGCTGGGTTTCTGCTGAAAGCAAGAGGAAATTAAATCACATCAGACCAGAGACCCCCCCCCCCCCCACACACACACATATTTGCTTAGCCTCCAACTCTTCACTCTTCCAAGACCCCCAGGCTTCCTCACAGTTTCTGATCTCTCAAGGTTCTCCAGAGTTACCCTTGTAGCAGGGTAACAGTTTGTTCCTATTTTCAATTTGAACTTTAGTGACCAGAACTAGCCTGATCTCAAACAGACTTTAATCCACTGAGTCCATGTGGTTCGTGTTATTTTACACTGGAGATATCACCACTGTGTACACGCAGAACTGAGATCAATCATGCCCTGATGTAAGTGAGGAAGCGGCTAAATGAGTGAAAATCTGTGTCATCACTGCTATAGATTCCTATAGATACGCTCACCCCTGGACAGGCATAAAACCCATAAAGCATGACCACCAATGATCTCTCCACACTCTCCAGACAGAAAGAATTCAGACCACAATGTAACTTTTATCCAGCTCTAGTCTGCAGAGTTTTGGGGCAGTCAGAGTCAGAAGTTGGAACAGAAAATTAAAAAATGTGCCAAGGCCACGGATCTTCTTTTTTTTTTTTTTTTTTTTTCTTCCTGAGTATTTCAGGCATGCTGGATCAATTTTGGAGTGTATCGAATTTTTTCCCCAACAGACGATACCCTGAATGTGGGCTGGTAGTCGATTTCGATCATTTCAACCTGAATGGATGTTTGTCTTTGTCACTCTCTTTAAATAAGAGAAAAGTGTGTTTTCCTGTTTGCGTAGCAACAAGTCACAGATTGGGTAATGTCTGATCCCTGGTCCACAGGTTGTTTTCAGAAATCGTTGAGAAAACGTGTGATGTGCAGCCTTGTATGAAAAACTTGTTGCATGTGTCATTTCTATTCTAATGGTTGGTGAACAAGTCAGACAGAGATGTGGCCTGATGCTCTCTACAGTCATCATCTAGAAACATATTAACACAGTGGCTGAGCCAAAACACAGAATATCATCAGGATAAAAATATCATCTTTTGAATGCAAGTACATAAAACCGTAGAGTGTTTTGCTCTGCATAGACATGAAGTACAAAAAGCAACCTTGACATAAACAACTGTTGATCCAGTTTCATTCATCAACTAGTACTTATTGAAATTGGTGGATGGAGCAAAAACCCAGGAGCTTAAATCCAAATTATATAAGTTTTGGCCAAATAAAATAAAATAGCACAAGGGAATAGTTTATAGTTAATATTACTAAGAAGCGAGCACAGAACTGTTACTGTTATCTGAATACAAATGAACTGCTGGTTCATTTAGACACAAAAACTTGAAGGCCAGGGCTTCACTGTCCCATTCAATAACAGCGTTTTTGTATGTCTTTTGTATGTCTTGTGCTTTTAAACCTGGTTAAACCTGAGAGCAAAGTGCACTCTACACAATCAGTTTTGACCTGCAAAGAAATAATACACAAAGAACAAATGAGACATTAAATTAGTATAGCTTTTAAGAATTTGTTTTCATCCTCCTTTTTTTTATTAGAGTGAAAATTCAAGAACTAGACATCAAGCAATAAGGAAAGCTGCCTGTTTAAATAAAAAAAAAATGTGAGGAAATTGAATATGATATCTGGACATTTCATGTTTAACCACTTTCGATGGAAGTCGCTTACAATTTGTCTCCATAAGTGAATCATGAAAAGTAGAAATCCCAGCATTTAGAGTTGGAGGAATTTTTAATGGCTTGAAATGATGATTTAGTGAGACAGGGGATCTATTAAAAAAAAAAAAACGACTTGGCCACATTTTCCCTATAGAATATTAGACAAGTCGCCAAGTTTCCAACTCCTTTTGACACATAATAATGTGTTTGTCGATCCCGAAAGCAAAAGTGGCATTTTGTCTATTGAGAAAGAACTTGACTGGTTTTACCCAGCTGTGCTGGCAGCACTCTTTCTGGCTCTTAGAAAAACGACAGATACTATTACTCACTTGTAACAAATGTGTACAAAGCTGTGTTAGCAGGCAACGTGCTAACTGTTTTTTTCCCCCCACAAAGCCTTTTTCTGTAAACTACTGTGTTAATGATTTTTACTTCTGGCTCGAGGTACACATGTGAGGACTGAAACAGACTAATGGATGATTTAATTCATTATGCCGACGAGGAAAGGGGTGCATTTTTAGACCTTCAGATGGAAACACAACAGCCTGCCAAATGAGGAAGGTTTCTTGGATACCAAACCACTATCACCTCATAAACTCTGCTTATTAATACAAGACTTTAGCCTCCATGGTTACACGTCTTGGTGGCCTCATGGAACGGTTTCACCCACATTTATACGCTGGAGGCACTGGAGCGCAAGAGAGCTCGTTAGCGGTTGTTGGGTTTAAACGACGATTTCTGAAGAGTGAAAAACTAAAACCGTTCCTGCTTATGTTTGAAGTTTAAAAATACTAAATAGACGGGCATGACCTGACAAAAACGGCTTGCCGTGCCCGAGTTAGCTGTGCTGACCTTCCAGTGACTCCCTGAGCAGAGCATGAACACCAATCCCAGAAAGAAAAACAGGACTTCCAGCTCATTTAATAGACGCATGCAGTGTGGATAATCCAGCCAAAGGAAGAAGAGCAGAGCAGCAGCACAGATCGAGGCCAGAGGAGGGAGCGAGTTCATGTACAGAGACAAACTCCAGCTCCAGAGCAATGTGGTCACGCTGGTTTTCCTCCACATCGTAAAAAGGCCCAAAATGCTCACTTTGAACTGCTTTGTTCTTTCTCTTAAAACCCACATATGCCAGGCTTTATGCTCTTTAGATGCGGCAAGGAGATGGTGCTGTATTTTAAAGAAAATATCCACCCCGATTGACTTAAATAACAAATTTGATCATCAATATCTGCAAGACTTCTGACTTCCCCGTTTTTGGGGTTAAAGATCTTTAGTTTAATTTTCACTACTGTGCACACAATGCTGCTGGACTGCCTGCTGTCAAAACAACATGGCTGCTCACAGCATCGAAATTAAACAAAGCAGCACATCTTGAACGAGTTATACTGTGTATTTTAGTATTTCCTTTAGCTCGATCAACACATACAGAGATGTACATGTCCGTGTTTCTCCCCCAGTTTATAACTCAAATACTCAAAGGTCAAAATGACATTTTTCAAACTTCCCAGTGAAACTGAATGCAGCATTAGTCTTTGCTTTATGTCTACCTTAAGAGAATGATGCAGTGGCACTTTAGTGCTTTAACCTGTCCAGATCTTTTACCACCTCACCTTACTCAAAATGTTCACCCTCAAAAGGCTTTCATGTTAAAACTGCCCAGCTAAGCAGAGTTTCCGCCATAACAGATCCACTACTGCTACGTTGGATTTCTCATTAGTGTGAAGCAAGGCATCAGGAGCTAGCAGTAAAATCTAATTTCTCACATCACCATTAACATTACTGACATCAGCGCAGCACACAACTGCTCACTTCTTCTCCGAAAAAACACAGACCAACAAATCAGCACCGGAAGCACAAAATTTTAATAAACACATTTTATAGATGTTTGAGAAATTTTCCTTTAACTGCCAAAAATCCAGGAGATGAAGAATTTCACATGTACCTTCAAAGTTTACCTTTACATGCATTTCATCAGTAAGAGTCTTCATGCTCTGCTCTTCATCGTGTACACAGCAGGCTGTTTGTCGCTGAAGAAAATCAGTGCTGTGTACACAAACATCCTGCCACCTGAACATGAACGTGAGGCTAATAGAAGAATCGTACATCCAGATCAAAAATGGATAAAAAAAAAAAAAAAAACAGAACCTCTAACAACATGGCTAACACCATCACCACCAAACCTCAAGAAACACTGGGAAAGTCAAGTCAGGAACGAATCTTAAAAAAAAATTTTTTTTAAAAATACAGTGAAGGGAAGCGCTTGTGGTCTGAACGAGTGGAAGAAATCATTTGTGATCCTGCAGCATTGCTGAATTGACAAAAGCAGGTACAAATTTTGGTTTCGGAGGTGGGAGACAGGGGGCTGGCTGAGACAGACAGGAGCCTGTTTAACTCATTTTGCACTATCGAGAGAACACATTATTATTATTTCAACACACAGAACAACGATTTTAAGTGCTAAGTTCTCAGAAATAAAAAAAAAAAAATTTTAAAAATTGAAGGGGAATTTTACCGTATTTGGATTAAGTCCCATTACCATAACTGCAAACATTGGTGTGTAGTTTGTCCGAATGTCCAAAACCTCAGAAATGTAAGCAAAGGCAAAGCCTCAGTGTGATTGATTTTACCACATAAGTTACTTCCTGAAGATTACCGGCATATGTGCCATGCTGCAGTTTTACACTCCATTAGATGAGATGTCTCTTTAGTCCTTCCAGAATTTTTTTTCCCCAATAAATAAAGATTTATAGTGCTTGATTTAACAAGGACTCTAAACCAGATGACAGATTTGTATCTCTTCCTTTTCACTGCACTGATGCATGCAAAGCAGATCTGAATGGTTGGAGTAGAGAAGCATAATTTATTTTATACAATTCAAATGCTATGGCACATTACAAACTCACAAATGCTCCGTGAGCAGGCTATAAAAAGGCTTTTCCACATCGCAGTCGCAGATCTCGGCACACGCGAACGCACGACAGCCGGTCAGTAGTCAGACGCTTTATTAAGGACTTATGAATAATTGTGTGGATGGCCCCTGAGCAGCCGTGTTCTGGATGATTTCTAATGCTTTGCTAACGCTGCTCAAATAGCTCTCAGGGACCTTTGAGAAAACTCTACAGTCTTCTAAATGTAATGTTATTTTAATAATAAACCTGCGATGTGTTGGAAGAGCAAACTGATATTTGGTTGATAGCGGCTCAGGATTGATGGTTTCTGCAGACTGTTTGACAAATGCTCGACAGCTATGAAAACGCATTAAGAACTTTAATGAGACATTCCAGAGTTATTTCACCACATTCCTCTTTGTCTCAATTTCCATCCCAAAAGCCCATAACTCCAGAATATGAGGCTGTGCGTTTTTCTGACCCCACTTGGCTTCTGAATAAGATCCAGGGTTTTACTTTTTTTACTCTAAACTACTGCTGCATATAAACAGGTACCATTAATTATGGCAGCCAACACTAACACTAGTGAAACTGTCACAGGTCTTGAGAACTGATTTGGCACCACAACCTCCTTCTCTGAGCATTATATCATGTAAGGATCCATGAGAAAACAATTCATTCATTACATTCATACTTTTTTTTTTTAACCTATTTAGAATATAACAAATAACTACTCTTTCAAACCACAATGAGCAGAAAAGCATCTCCAAACACATCAGCCCTTAAAGTCTACAACAGCAGAAAACCAGATTCCACTCCTGTCAGACAAAAACAGGAATCTGAGGCTACAGTGGACACATGTTTCCGGAAACTGGACAGATGAAGCTGGGAAAAATCTTGTTACTATAATCAGCTCTGGCTTCAGTGCTTTCTCATTAACAAGGTGCTAACTGCTGGATATTTTTGTTTTCCCTTCCATTCTGTGTAAACTCCAATGACTACAGTGCGTGAACAATAGCAGCGGTTTCACCGACAAAGTCAAACAAGAACACTACTTCCACATTCCAATGTTTGGTGTTTCTCTTAACTGACGTTCCTGACCTGTACCTGCATGATTTCATGACCTGCACTGCTACCACATGATCGGCTGACTGCATGAGCAATGAGCAAATAATCAGATGGAAAGCATGTCATAACTTTTCACAGCACCAAACCTGAAATTCTAACAGTAACTCCAGCGAGGCAGGGATACACAAGCAAACAGCTTTGATGAGCACTTCTAAGAGCTTAAGAGCAGGCTGAAACAAAAGGGAGCGCTCGAACCCAAACATCATGATTGCATTACATCCTGCATGCCCGGAGAAGAGGCCCTCTGAGGGAAAGGCATGGCGGAGACCTTTCTGTTAACTAAACAACTCTTTCCACTGCCTGCTGCACAGCCATCACATTCCCACAATTACTGATCTTATCTTCGTTATGGGGAATATTCCTGACACTGACTGACATGCGAGTACTGAAATAAACACAGCATCCAACTCTGGCTAAGGTGATGCAGCAAAAAAGTCATAGAACTACACTATATCATATATAACTATAAAATTACAGTATTTAAAAAAAAAATCTAATATAATACGATTTTGAAAGGATGATAAACTGCTAAATGATTAAAAAAAAAAAGAACAGCAGCAGCTTGTAATAAGAGGAAAGTATCGACTGATTTTAAGATAAAGAGGATTTCTTTATCTTAATGACAGGATGCTTATTTTTACATGCATTTGCTGACAGATCAAGAATTATTGGCACCTTTGGTTAAAATAGGTGAAAAAATTTTGTAGTGAAAAAGTCTTCTGAGCTTAATCTTACACTGAAAATATGATACATATAAAGTTTTAAGAAAAAGTGTATAAAGTATTGAGGAAAACGTTGTTGACCTCACAAATGCTCCGTGAGCAGGCTATAAAAAGGCTTTTCCACATCGCAGTCGCAGATCTCGGCACACGCGAACGCACCACAGCCAGTCAGTAGTCAGACGCTTTATTAAGGACTTATGAATAGATTATGGAAGATTAAGTGTGTAAGAAAAAAATTTCTCCTAGACAGGACTTTCTGGGACACCCTGTAATGCTTGTTAAGCAGAAACGGGGTATTTGGTGCAGAAGACTTTAATCAGAAATGCTTGATTCTGTAGTCACTAATTTGTTTTGTGTGAATTTGTTGTAAAAACCCATCTTTACCAAGGGTGCCAATATTTCTGAATCTGCTACTGTATACTGTTACACATACTGTATGTGCTTGTACCTCTGCAGGGTGAGGCTCAAGTTGCCTGTGCAGGCTTTGATCTTGTTTTGAGCTTCCAGGTGAGTCATGGTGTCTGTAGCGATGCCGTCGATGGACAGAACGACATCTCCAACGCTGATCCTCGCCATGGCCGCTTTTCCTCCATCCGTCAGCTGTGGAAGAGAAAGAAACACACACACAGATGAGAGATGAACAGCGACGTCGCTGCAGTGCTCCCTACTGCTCGCTGAAAGGTCATGTGAGCTTGGTCGTGCCTCCTGGCTTCAGGAAGAATCAGGCAGTCATTTGTCTAAGCTGTACAAGCACATGGCTTTCAATAGACGGCACTTGTGTTTTTTTTTACCCTTCCATCAGTCATCGGTTAGCTTAAAAATAGCTCAGAATAACACCACAGGAGTCGTTTCCATGTGGACACCACAAGAGCGGTCTCTTTGAGCTAAGAACAAAAAGTATGTAATAGAAAGTTAATAATTACATGGTAGGAAGCAAAAACACCTTCAACTCATGCCTGAAAATTTTTTATTTTTTTTCCTTTAACCAACAACTCCATACACCACCCCGATTAACCAAGTCCACCTTGCCTACAGCGCTGTGAGATGCTCATGTGAGATGAAATATTACTCTGCAGAGGAGAAGAATTACAGCTGGAATTTATTAGGGTGTAAATTTTATGGTGCATCTCACCGCTCAGAGCTTTAGCAAGCGTTATGTTATCAGTTAAGACCCGACACCCAATTATTACTCCACTGGAGAAGACAATCCGGAGCCTTGGTAGCTTTGGACCATATGCTTTGACGAAAGGACAAGGCAAACCTAAACCGCAGTCATTTAGAGTATAGTATATAATATATAGTATAGTGTATAGTATAACATTATATAGAATTATACATTAATAGTGGTAGTAATTGGTGTGCAGGAACAGTACACATGCTCCACAGACTTTTTAATTTTATTTTGTTCATTTATTTTGTTTTTTCAACAGAGCAGCCTAATATCTTCTATCTACAATGTCCTCATACTTTTCTACCTGTGGACAGGGAGTTTTGTGATTAAAGTTGTCCAAGAACGGTCTCGTTTCACAGCAAGAGCCTGTTTGTTTGACAGTTCAGATGACCAACCACTGACTTTTCCCCACAGCATACACAGCAGTGCATCATGCTACCAACTGCTTCAAAAAACAAACAAAAACCCTCCAGAATTCTTTCTGCCTCTGGTGTCATAGACTCTTTTATTACAAGGACTAAATCTTGCTACAAGAAAGTACATGGATTTTCTGTGCAAAATCTGTACACAGAAGTTCATATGGGCAAAGTGAAGTCTTAGCCAGAAGATTCATCCCAGCACGGGTCATGGTAGCTTACTATTTAAATAGTCACCTTGCAAACTATAATCAGTCGTTCTCCAAAACAAAATAAGTACAGTTATATAATCTACCCCAACCTCTCAGCTCGCCACTGACTATTTTGTAATCTGTCAAAGCAAAGCTCTGTCACATAACACACTCTTATCAAGCTATTGCTATGATGAGAGCTTCCACTACTTTGGACCTGAAGGATTGTCCCGATGCAGCCGCATTGTTTGGCTAATGGTTAACTCCAAAATCTTCAATGCTTAACTTGAAGAGAATGTGTTTACAGAACACAAACGTTTTCTGTATTTGCAATGAAATGAAATAGGTCTTGCTTTCAAAACTAAGCCCACTAGAAAAACATGGAAAATATTTCCACTCCATGGTGGGGCGAATAATCAATAATCTCGTTTGGTAGGACATTTTATTTGACTTTTGTTTGCCGACTGCTTGAGAACAGACTATACATTGTAGGTTGCTTGGCCCACATTACCAGGGGGAAAAAAAAGGAAAAAAAAAAAAAAAGTTATGACCTGCTTGTGGAAGGGAGAGGGCTTTTGAGACTTGTCTGAACAGCAGCACTGTTGCAAGTAATTATTTCAAAGAATGGCACTTCAATTATTTGTATACTCTGGATCGTAGCCATGGAGGGTTGGTGGCTGGGACGGTGGCGAGAAGCATTTTCCAGAGGGATGTCTTCCTTGTAATCCATTATCTTAATCCAGTGGGTTAAATAAAGCATATTTAACCCACTGGAATAAAACAAACCTGTATTTTGGGATTCTATGCCAAGCTTAAAAAGGAAAAATACTGCATGCTCTTTTCTTCCATGTGTTGCAGTGAAGTCCAAGTGTTATGCAAAGAAACAAATATTGTGAAAAGTTTTGTGTTTTGCAACGTAAGAATTCAAATTCCTAGGAATAGAAATAAACAATGCGGCTGTTATGTGATGTCTATATCTGCCCTCGGTATGGCATGTTCTGGGAATGACAGCGGCTCTAGTGCCCTTGCGTCATCCTTCTGTTATGGACAGCCTGACTGCACGGCTCTGGATTGATCAGTATGCACTTCCTACACTTCTTCCATGAAACACAGGTCTCAGATCAGCATTGTGGAGTCTAGGTGCTAGACTGGATCCTGTAGATGTGCCTGAACAGGAAGAGCTCTATGGAATCCATGGCACCAGGTCGACACAACCCCAGGTGTTCCCTTGAGGCATTACGCAAGCATCCTCAGAGCTTATAAATCAATCGCTGTTCCTGTTTGTTCATCACCCGTACAGCAGCTCTCCTCTCCTTCTTCTCACGTTCTGTGCTCACGTTCTAGCTATAAACTGAACATGGATACAGATGAGGCAAGCTGGAAAGATCAACCAAACAAGTGAGGGTATGAAAGTTCTTAAGATGAACATTAAAATAAATGTCAGTCTTTTTTTTAAAATCACTTAATCCAAATGCAAAAAAAACACAGGCTGTATGGCGACGGTGTAACTATTTATTTTTAAGCCACACGGCACTCTGACAAAGTGGATTAAAATGAACACGAATATTAATGGGATGTTGGAAGCTTCTAACTGCTAAGCAGCAGAATACAGCAGAGCGAAAGAGAATAAAGGAAGAACTAGAGGATAAGCTCCACTACAATGACCCCTTTTCAACTCCGGAGAATAAAAAGCAAGTGAAAAAGGAAGTAGACTAGAGAGAGAGTTATTGTTCCAGGGCTTCTGCAAAAAAGCTTCCACTTTTTGTTTTCATTATCATGTGGATTTTAAGGATCCAATTACTTTCAGGCAGCTAACACACAAATTCACACACACAATGTGGTTATCAGAGCTGAACTCATTGAGTGACATAACTGTGGTCTGCCTAGTGGGCTTAATTGGGCACTAAAAAAAAGAGAGCAGGAGGCGGAGCTGAAGTTGCTGATAAACGTAGCCACCCTGAGTCTTAGTGGTGCCAGTGGACAGCTTTATTTATAGCACGTGGTTATCAGGCTCCATGCTCACGCCAGGAACGCATTACGGTTTGCTCTGCAAGACTCGGGTCAATGACAGGGTCAATAGGAAGAGGTTAAAGTTCAGGGGAAGGCACTCAGCAGGAAGAGCAGCTCCAGTTTGTGAAATATGCCTCACCGTCCATTTTCGACATTTCTCCCTAGACGCCTCTGAGTCAGTCGGATGCTTTCAACAAGCTACAGTTTCTTGAATACTAATCTTCACAAGAAAAAAGCTGTGTGACGCTGCAGTTGCTCACTAGACTTTTGCCCAGAAGCCATGAGTCACAAGTTTAACTATGACAACATGACTACAAGGGTGGAGCAGGTGCGAACAACCCCCAGAGACCCTACGGCAAAAAGGTCTATTCACAAGGTCAGGGGAAATAGTTGAACCCTCTCACAGATGGAAAAAACACACATGCACACACATGCATATGGCCAGTCACGATTCCCAGGAGTCTTGTTTTTATACATACTATAAACCTCAGCCTTGCCTCGCATAATACAAACCTTCATACGTACATAATTAAACAGCACGTCTTCCCTTACACAACTATTACATAATTTTACTGATCCCAAACCCCTTTAATTAGCCCTTTAGCTGGACGGAAGAAGATATTTTGAGTGAGGGGTCATATAAACCGTATTAAATTTCCAAGCAATCAAATTTTCCATTTTAAGGATCGGGAACAGTGTCTTCTCCTGGTTCCTTTTGTGTGCAAATGTTTTAATGGCACTGTGATCCACTTCAAATGAAAGCAAGGAGACAAACATTGGTTGTGTAACTTGGTATAAAAGCGACCAAACACTTCTTGTTACATGTGTTTGGCAGCTGGAAATGGCAGAATGGATGAGATACTTCCCCCTTTTTTCCACTCCGTAGACATTGACCGCAGTGCATAAACCGTGCCGGTGGAGAGGCGTGCCCTGGCGTGTTACTTTTGTGCAGTGCAGTAAATGTTAATGGACGGTTGTTCCACTCGCAGAGCACCCCAGTTTTTCTCCTTTTATAGTTGTCTGAGAATGTTTCGTGCCACATCACCCACACCTCTAATCACGAAACAAGACTGCATCACGCGCCACTTCTCTCTGTACTGAGAGCGAACACTGAGCACACTGTAACGAATGCTTATCATCCATCAGGACAACCGGGACCTAAACAAACTGAGCTTATCTGTGTCACAGATCAGAACTTGTCCTCTTAAAACACGAGACTCTGCACTTTTTCCTCTCTCAAAGCGCTCTCCATTACAATGTACATACACCAACACTGCGGATCTGATTAAATAATATCATTCCACCGTAGGGACTGTGGGAAAACCTTATAATTCTTCTGCACTTCCTTTATAACTTTTCTCCCACCATATAAGACTACAGTGAAAAATTGCAACCCGCACTGGAACAAGTGTAATTACACAAATAAAAAATGATGGTGTACCAATTAAGGACTCTTTTTCACCCAGCCCAAATCAGAGTCAAACTCACTTTTAAATCCATGTTCTATTTGGTTTCACCACAATTTATGGTACCATGCTCTATTTGGTTTCCTTCGCCATAATTTAAGGCAAAAAAAGCACAAAACTCTAGTCACTCTGCTCCTGGACCATGGAGTGTTTGAGATCTTTTGTACACTTTTCTAGCCACAGGTTTCAGAATCTTGAAAGTTGCAATTCCTTCCTTTTAAACACAATGTAAACAGGCCAGGATAGAGTCATTCTGATGCATAATCACGGATATGGTGATGGGCTACAGGAAAAGGTCTGTTGTCATCTGTAAATGTCTTTTTGGTCCATCAGTGAGAGGTTCTGAGTTCAAATCCCAACAATGCCATAGTTTTTCTAGTGAACCGTGAGCACTGATGAGCTCCTGTATAAGGAAAATGGTGGATATCACTTTTCTCTGCACTGTGACACAAAATGAACAGCAATTTAAAAAGGTGCAGTTAAATGGCTTCACTAGCACGTGTTATTCTTCACCTTCCCTGGTTGGTAGCTGTTTGTATGAAAGGACAGAGATGGCTGGTTGGTCATGATTGACAGGTGACCAAAAAGCCTTCTGCATGTGCAATAAAAAAAAAGAACCAAATTGAGCTTGGCTTGCAGGACTAATTAATTGGTCACTTCCAGCAGTTGGGTCAAATCAGAGCTAATTCGTGATCTGTAATCACACTGCATTAGGGTTGGCTTGGAGGTAGCCCAAGACCACCTCGTCCAAGCAGTCTCAGACCTCTGAGAGCTGTTTTGGTCCGTACCAAAGGGCTTATGTCAAACAAACTAACACAGTCTCTTGCGTATGTGCAGCCACCCTCAAAAAAAAAAGATGTTATCTGGCATAATTGACACTTAAATGAACTTAACAGGTCTCTGTTCAAACATGGACATCAGTTATTTCCTCATGTTGCTTTTCGAATTCACCGCTAAACACACACACACACACACACATTTTGTATTAACAAAGCTCACTGATAAACTCAGCTCAGCATCATGGACAAGTGTGGAGGGATAAGTGTATAGTTTAAAATGGAACCGAACCATGTTCAAGCCACTTAAATGCACGTTGCTAAAGCATGTAGGAATGATGTTCAAGCAAAACGGGCACTTCCTGTACAATTCAGCTGTCACATGTACAGCGTAACCACTATCCATCATGTGCACGCAGATGTCAGATCTTCCAAAGCGCACCTATAAATCCAGAAAATGAGAAGTCTTGAGATCTTGACAGGTATGATTTAAAGGAGGGTGTGTGGGACTGTTTTGGAATCCCACTTCCCTCCTTTACCACATACGATACTGTCTAATCAACTTAACTGCTGTCTAACATAAACAAGATTGTAATTTAAACCACCATGGTTTATTATTCCAAATTTCCTCTACATTGGATCTCAGCCTCACCTCACACCTAATCCCTAGTGCAATTAATTATTGTCTGCTTCTGTAAAGTTCAATAACTGGCAGTATTGGTGAGTGTTCCAAGCTTTGATGGGTTAACCACAATTTCTGTTGAATCTGACTAAATGAATGAGAAAAATACAGGGGAAAAATGGTAAAATGATGGCAATATGTCTGGGTCAAAGCTTCCTTTTCTAAAACCACAAGAAAGACGAAGCTCAGAATGGCTGAAATATGACAACTGTTATAGCAACTTAGTTTTGTCACACAATTTAGCTTGGACATCCTGAAGGGATTAACAGCAGAATAGGAATGAGCTCGACTGCACAAGCGGGGTAGAAGAGGCTGAGGTTTTCCCATGAGGCACTTCACATGATGTGTGGGTCACAAATGTGATTCTCTGTCAGCAGCTGATTTCTGGAATTGCATTTTTATAATGTCTAGGCACAGAAGACGATTGTGAAAGTCCTCTGGCGTGAGTGTCAAAGAGACTCGCGAGCTCCTTATATGGAGCGAAGCGAGCGTCCTAAGCCAGTTGTCTCCCTGAGAGAGACATTGTGTCATCCTGGACCATGTAAGAATGCTGAAGCACAGAGAATGGTGCTGATATACTCATCATCAGATCTCTCTCAAAAGAAAAAGGTTACATCACATCAAGGAGGTCTGCCAGATGGCACAAGATTTTACGCCTGCTGTGGGACGTGTGACGGGGAGAAAATTGGAATTTATCTATATCTTATTTAAGCAGTTGTCTCTTTTTCTAAAATAAGATGAAGAAACCAGAAAAACGCAGACAAAAAAAAAAACACAGTAAGAGCATATTTTGGTTCACATGAACCAGCTGTGATCCAGCTGCAACAGTGTAAAAAAGGCAGCACACTGAGTGTTGTTTTTGTGAACAGAAACACCTTTAGTAAGAAGATGACATTCAAAAGCCCAAGCATTTCTCCATGCTGGTCCTTTGGCATTTCTTCTATGCATCTTCCTGCCTGTGATCGTTTCAGTTAAACCGGTGAAGTAAACGTACACGGCGGCCCAGGGAAACTTTAAAGAAGAGAAAGTCCACTTCCATGGCAACGCAAACAAAACAGAGCATTCCACGGTCTGAAGAAAGCCAGCTCTAAAAGCACAGCCTGGTGGAGGCAAACCAGTCACTGCCCTCAGAGGCGCTGAGGTCAAACAACCACCTGATCACCATGTGGTACTGTGATGAAGCAAAACCACTAAACACTACTGCAACTGATTGGGTGTGCATACATAGGATGCTGTAATGAAAATCATATGTGTGTGTGTGTGTGTGTGTGTGTGTCTGTTCACTTGTGTGCATCTCTGAGTCATTCCTTCAACGTGCTACTTTGCAACAGATGTCAGTTACTCCAAGATCGGATACGCTTGTGGAAAACTAGCCGTTTTCCGTTGTCAACAGGACGCATGCACGCTCGGGTTAATGAGCGAGACTGGAATGTGAATACCTATTGCGAGAAGGACATTTCTAAAATTCCTTCCAGGAAGGCGAAATAAAAAACCATCTTCCCCTCTTTATTCTCTCATTAGCTTCCTAATTAGTGCTTTTACAGGGGTACATGGCTAGGCAAAGGGCTTTTTTATAAACACCTGGAGTTCCTTGTATTTTGATACGAAGCCAAAGCCAAAAAATCTAAATAGTGAATAAATAAGTAAGGAATAAAATCATGACATTTTGCTATATTTACAGTTATCACCAAAATAAAGTGTATTTATTATTTAGTATTTATTATTTCTCTTACACAATTTCATTTTATTTTATAAAGAATGACACATCATACTTGCAGTTACATTTGCAGTTGTGAAAACTGATTAGCTCTTGTTATCACTTACATTATAGCAGCTATGAACATGCTTACAAACCAGAAATCACAAACTCTCCTATACTGAAGACTTTCCCAAGAGGGAAACCATACCCACTTACACTGGAGACTCCTTCCAAAAAAGTAAACTCCTATTGTAGATCCCGTGCACTATAGAAATGATAACATAACACAAAAACCTGTGATGTGAATCACAACCGAAACAACTGCTAAAGTTGCTGTCATAGAAAATCAATCAACATTTTCTAAGAAACCGGTGCTGACGATTGGAAAGCGTTTATCCTTGATCGATTCTTACAGCACTGATGTAAGGACGTAGACGTTTGTTCTCAGTTCGCTCTAAACATCTGTTCTTGACCCAGTTGACAAATGAACTCCAGAGGTCTTCTATATACGCTGAATTTCCGTTGTTGACATTTCGCCATCCGACCCGCCATTCTGGCCTTTTTACATAGTGCTGTTTGTCAAACAAACCAAAAAATAGTCAACATGGTAAATGGAGTGTATCAAAAAAAAAGAATAGAGAGGCACCAAGGAGTGATAGATAGACTTTTACTTGGCACTCTTACCACACTGCCGATCCAAACCAGATGAACACTGTGCTGAAATGTTTCCCTGTGAAGGAGCTGCATTGGAGTTCAGGGGAGATGAACTTTATCTAGGCCAAAATAAAAAGAAGCACTGCTCTACCTCAAGCTGCCATTTTATTACCTGCACCTGCCTTGTACAATTTTATCACCAACCATATACGTGTGTTTTGTTACGAACTGACGCCCGCCCAAAAACCTGGCAACACATAAAAACACACTCAAACAAACAGAAACCAGTGAACTGATTAACTTTGGTATACTTTTCTGACCACAAGATTCAGAATCCTGCAGGTTGCTCTCTGGTTTCCACGTATGCACACGTCTGTGTGGTGGTGTACAGCGAGAAAACTAGCTTTTAAACACATAGCTGAGATGTTCACAATGTCAAGTCTTTGAAATTTCTCACATTGTGCTGAGTAATCAAGACGAGCTACAGGAAAGATATCTCGTCTGTCTCATCGGTCAAACTGACGCGTACTGTAAAAACGGGTGTCAGGTCTTCAGTTTACACCGAAAAGTTTTCTTTGGAAATAAAACTGACATTCCCTTAAGGTGTGAATATGTTCCTAAGTGTGCTCATATGTAAAACAGTGAAGAGGTTATGAAAAATGTGGCTCTGGGATTTAGAATTTAGAGTCCCACTACTATAGTTCATAAATGGCTGTCTAATATCCACACACACACACACACACACTCGAACACAAAACCCTTTAAGTCAGGCATCTAATCAACACGGACAATTTTACTGTCAACCTGACTGCACTGCCAGTCGTAATAAATCAGCACTTTGTGCACGCGGCTCTCTGAAGTGCGCACGGCCCGAGTCTTATCACCGGAACGGCACCGATCACGGCCTCGTGAAGAAACGCAGGTATGAATCTTTCTGCACTTCTTGAATAAACAGACCGCATGAACCAAGTTCTCCTGAGAGCATGAACATCTGAGAGCTATTTGAGCGATTCTCTCATGGTCTATTCATTATCAGCTATGGCGTTTCCATGAACTTCAGCTGGATGTGGGCCTTGATAATCAGTGTAGCTTTTTTGGTATTTCTTAAACTGAATACTGAAAACCATTTCAAAAAAATTAAATGCATTTTTTTTTTGTACAAAAATCAAACTCATCACAGATCCTACGCCAGCGGAACGTCAAAGTGTTTTAAGCAATCCTTATTTTTCTCCCCAATTCTACTTCGTTTGGATGCGACCGAAATAATTTTCCATAACAGTTTTGTGGAAAGTCGAACCTTCCAATTTCATCTCGAAATACATCTTTCATGTTTGCCACAGGACTACGGTTAAATGGATGCAGGCTGTGCCATCTGAGTAAGTAGAAAGCACTTAATATGCCCATGTCCTTGGGAAAATTCACCTCATTTCTATAAATAATTTTGACAGGGCATAATGTAGACGTTTATAGTTGCATTAGACTCTTAAACAGTTCTTCAGACTGCAGGAGCTGCCATACAATCCAGCAGTAATTTCGAGTAGCCGAGTCTAATGCAGAGTTGGAAATAGCTGGTGCGGTTTCTCCACATGTCGGTCTAATAATCAACCCCAAAAGTATTTTGCCCTCAAAAAGGCAGTTAGGGAACTGTCTCGAAAACATCTGTGCACTTTAATGCCAAAGCCACAGCACCCTTTGGCAACATGCTCGGAGATGTGCCTGATCTTTTCTGCACCGAGTTTTCTGGGCTTTGGACTTCTCCATAAGGCTCGGAAGCGCTGCTGCAGACGTCATGACCCAACACCCCAAAACGTACACACATACACCCTCATACATAATGGCTATAGAGTCCCCAGTTAACCTACTTCAATGATATTAACCAGATTCAGATTTCTCAGCTTTATGTTAGGAATAAACCACTTAGGATTGTGCTGTTTTAGGAAAATAATCAACAGTTGGATGGTGTGTAGCGGCCCAACCGACAGCAGTATTTAACGACTACTTTAACCTCCACAAAGTGATTCATTCCTCACACCACACAATACTACACTTTTATCCATTTACAGTTACATTTAATTACATAGAGCACAACAAAGCAAGTCATCACTTGTGTTATAGTGGTGTCTCTCTCTTTTCTAACTTTGTACAAAGTAATAAAAATAACAAAAGCTTAGGTTACAGAGAAAGTGCTGACTTTCAGAGAAAACGTAACTGGCCAATGAGATGCAAGAATGCAAGAATGCTGTGGTATAAATAAAAAGTATTTAATTCCCCCACCACCGAAAAAAACCCCTTGGACTACTTTTGTAGAATTCTTCAGTCTTTTTTTTTATTTTTGAACTAAGTTGCATAATGTGGTATTATCTTTCTGAATGGATTTGTTCCGCGCAGTCACCCCGAGACACTGTGTGTGTGTGTGTGTGTGTGTGTGTGTGTGTGTGTGTGTACTCTAATCATATGAATGCAGTATAAAAGCATTCCAGCTATATGAGAGACCAGAATAAGAGGTGAGTGGGGGACAAGCACCAGTCAGGGAATGTAGGCTTTAGCTAAAATTAGCTGATATTTGTTAAGTGTGGGTTTCAAATATCCAGCTGAGAGAAAGCTAGAGAAATGGGATGCTATAAAAGGTGGGAGGGGTTGTAGGACCTATAGATTGTTGACCACAAAAGCTCTCCTGACCCTGGGCCGGCCTCAGAAAATTCAGGGAAACTCTATCCAAGCTTGTGTAAGAAGTGGCTTTTTATCTACGCCTATAATTAATGACCCTCACAATGGGCCAGAGCAGGGCTGGGACAGATAGTGCTATCGAGTGTTCCTGAAAAGCAGTGATTGTGATTAATGTGATGGAGGAGACGGCGCAAGACACCAGTTTCCTTCCTCTCCTAATCACCACCAACGCACAGCTGTCAAGCGGTGTAAAAAAAAAAAGTTTCATCCTGCCAAAACTGAACTTTGATATCCAAGCACAGTATGATCTGATTCGGGAGGCTGGTTAGCAACGGTGTGTAACACTCCTGGACAAAAGGGCAAGCCCTGACCAGATATAGACTGCTGAAAGACATGCTAGAATATCTGTGTATAATAATCACGCCATACCAAACCCTCCCTTTTGTAAAGATGCCAAAGAAAGCAACATTTCAGGATTTGTATTATGTTTCTATCTTGGAATATAGCAGCAAATGAGGGATGAGAAAACCAGGGGATTGAACTTGCAACATAATGCAATTTTAATTTCCAAATTACAAAACAAAACAAAATGAATCATAATCCCAGACCATATCGGCAAATACGAATAATTAGCCTCCTAAATGGCTTTGCTGTGATTTGGGCTGTATTGTTGTAATCTATTCTAATCATCCTGCTTCACCAGAAGGAATTCACATTTATGTACAAGATCTGGAGTCAGATTCTACATTGCTCTACAAAAAAAATAAATAAATAAATAGTCACTCGCAGGAGATTAAACTCCAACAGACTCTTCAGGGAAAGGTCAGTGGACATCCTGTAGCTGTACAAAAGCAACGTCATGCTCCGAGCCTTGAAATACACCATGCTCACAAGAATAGTGCATTTGAACATTCCTCAGCTGACAAAGAGTGTTTTAAAATAGAACACTGCTGTCGGCGGAAGAGCTTTTCAAATCGTTTCTAATAGATCTTAATGGAAGTTAAATGAATATGGAAATGTTTATGCAGAGGCAATGACCACTGAAGCATGTGCACGTTTGCATAAGGATCTATTCTCGTCAGGGTTAAGGGCTGTTTATCTTGTTCGCGCTTGGTGTCCAAGCTCTTAATACTGGAACAAACCCGACGCCAGAGTCAGCTTTAGAACACATCGATAAATAAATCAGTCGTAAGTATCTGAAAAAAAAAAGCCATAACAATGAAAGTCTACATAAGGAGGTATAATAATTCCAAAGATGAAATTCTTTCCTCATCCATCCTTCCTCATCCATCTGCCAATCTTCCCCATACTGTGAACTGAAACATCATTTCCAGACTTCCGTTCTAGTCATAGCACCTGGCTTTTTTCTGGTCTTTTTTCCTCATAAAGCTGTCAGGAAGTCTGAGTCTCGGCTCTCGTCCTCTCCCTAGTCAGGACACGTCAACTGTGGCCTCTCCATCAGGGACGTCCAGCAACCTGCCTCCATCAGTTACTTTATAAACTAAACAGCGCTTTCGGGATCCAGGCCTGGCTTGGAGAACTGGGAAACAAAGAGAGCTCTGTGGTGCCTGAGCTCGTGGACGCAACAGTGTTTTGCTGCAGCTCCAAGAGCAACAGAGGCAGCTGTCTCGGTGCACCTCGGACTGCACGGCTCCCGCTCGGGATGGGATAAGCAGCAGTGAGAGTAGTGTGGAAGAATACACAGAGTTTATGCTTTTCAACGGGATGTGGCTTAGCAAATTAACCGGAATTCCCACCAAGCTACTCACTGAGTTACCCTTATTATGTTGGCTTGAAAAAGCCAACATTCTGTTTTGCTTATTGAGCATTACAATTCATTTACCCACAACTCGGGATGAATGGCTTTATGTGTGTCTCATGTATGTGAAACTCCATTTACTCACCCAGTTCGATCTATACTATCTGGCCAAAAGTATGTGGACACCTGAGCACCTGGGCTTTTCATTAGATTTTAGACCATGGCCAAGTGGATTTGTCCTTAGTCCATAGGAGGACTAGAAGTCAGGCAAAGATGTCAGGCATGATGCCAAAGGTGGTCATCCTGAAGGGGTTCGGTGGGATTGAGGTCATGACTTCTTCCAAACCATCTTAACCATGTCTTAATGGAGCTCATTTTGTGTACAGGGGCACTGTAATGCTGGTACACATGTACAAATCTTAATGCTGCAGCATACAAAGACATCTTAGGCAATTGTGCGGTTCAAAATTTGCTTGGAAAAAACTCACGTGTGTTTTAAGGTCCACCTACTTTTGGCTATACAACATAGTTCAGGCTCGTTAACCAAAACATGCGAAGCAGTGGTACTCTAAGATCTAAGAAACTCTACCCTGAGAAGGAAACACAAGGCGGCCCTTCACACATTTTACTGTTACATGAGAGCTGGCTGTTTTTACTGAATGAATCAGTTTTTTTTGGTTGTTGGAATTTATTCATGTCTATCACTAGTCACTACCAAATACCCACGGAGAACTCCTCCTACTGGACCCTGTAGTGTTATATGCTGGGAAAACGACACATGTACTCACTCAGCAGTGTTATGTCATGCTGTGTGTTGAGAAAATACTTAGTCCGCAGATTATGAAGCAGAAGGAAGGTAGTGACTATTTTTCTGAAGACTGTGGCAACATAGAATGAGTCAACTGACCACACAATGACTCAGCTGATCACAGAAAGACTCAATGCAGTGTTGTTTACTTGGGTATAGACTTCACAGGCAATGGCAGGAAGTGAACACCGCACCCAGAGAAATGCACCTGAAAAAAATCATAGCACAGCTTACTGATTTTACAACCTCCATTATTTAAGGAGTCTTTGAGGATTACCGCAGGGTGCGAGTCATATTACGACAAGATGGCAGGAATCGAGTCGTATCGCTTTGCAATTGCTTGAGAATTTCGCTTTGCTGTCCTAATCCTGTCACAGCAGTTGAACCAGGTAATGAATCAAACACATTATATCTCTGTCTCATTTTCTGTAACTTACACTGCCCTTAGGACCGCACCAAGCCAAAGCCACAGACAGAAGTTAATTCAAGTTTTAATTTATCAGCAGCTCCTGTTTCCATTTGCAAAACCTTCTTCAAATCCTTATGGTTGCAAAAACGATCTTTATACTCACAGAATTATTTTTCTTGGGCCTGAGATCAATTCACAACGTGTGAAATACGAATTGGACAAAGATGCTAAATGTCACAGTGATACACTAAATGTTGCATACACCCACAAAGCAGAGACTGAAAGGTGGTTCTGGGTTTGGCACGTTTTTAAGCTGTTTTATGAGTGTGAAACTCAAGCATGTGCTTCAGGCCTTAACACATTCAGGGTGCGGCTCCACACAGCCATCATCCTGGGAACACAGGCACTTCAAACGCTGACACAATTTAACACAGCGGGTGCTGTATAATGGAGCAGAGAAAAAGGCAGAAATTTTATTTTACACATTTCCTCCAAGCTTTAAGGCCAACTGTGCACCACCAGGCCATATAAGGCATTTCAGGAGAAGAAATGAAAGACAATTTTATTTTAATTCTTCTCAGTGATCCACTCTTGAGTTTAACGCCAGCGTCTTTCCATCTTGCCCCATTTGTGCCTGTCTGGAGAGTATAAATAACTTCCTCTGACAGGAAGAGCCATTATCTTCCATACAACTCGCCTCTTGTGCGTCACAATCCTGCTTTCATGGCTCTGTGTGTCCTTGTGCACTTAGAGGGTGGGTTTTATGGCGTACAAAGACACGTTATACAGCCACAGGATGGCCAGTCACATGTTAACATTAACCAGTCCATCTGTAAAAAGGTGAAATCAGAAGTCACCTGAAAATCTTCAGAGCCTTAACTATACTAAATACTTTCAGGAGATAGCAAAGAGTAATGCTTATTTCTATAACGCACCACATTAAAATAGGTTTAATTCTCAACACAATATGCATCCACACTGGTTTTCCATAAAAGGGTTCCAGAAGCCAGTTGGTATGCTTCCACTGCTGTCCTGACCACCCTGAAAACAGGGAGTGCTCAGGAGCATGAGGAACATCTCCGTCTGGGTGGGCTATCCATGTGCAAGATTCCATCAATGAATCCCAACAACTGTGTAGATATTGGAGCAGGTATGCTTTAGCAAACATGCATGTAAATTTCCAAAATCTTTCTCTTGCCGCTTTCCCCACCACACACACACATCGTACTTCCACAGACAGATGTTTATGTAAGACCTGTCACCTCACATTGCAGGCTATTATGTTGAAGAAATGCAGATCTACACCTTTAGGCAAGACCTGTATCAGCCATGTCTAACTGAGGCTCAAATCTATCCTCCCACACTGTACAAACAGACACACTCAAACTCTAGCCATTCATCGTCCATTCTGCACTGAGAGCAAGCGTGCCAGTAGCTCCGTGCTCTCCTCGGACCAACTAGCACCGGCTGCCAGAGATGTGCTTGGATTTATTGGAGCACCCAGGCTCCTCACTGTATACAGGGTTTCCACATCAGCAAACAGAACAAGGCTGACCTTAAAGAGTTCCAGTGCTGCCTCTGTAGACAGATTCATCTCAGATACCAAAGCTGAAGCCAAGACTAAGACAGATTTAGGGCTCCTAATTGAGGAAGCCACTTCCAAGAAAAAGGAAGTTTCCTCCACTGTTTGCGGACATTAGGTGCAACAGTCAATCACAGGAATAACAATGAGCCAGATGCTGCGAGCTTGAACCTCGCTCTGAAGGTGAGAGTTTCTGGAAACAGTTTACAAGCCAAAATAAAGCCATGTTGAGTTAAAGAAACCTTCAAACATGTTCATTTTCACTTTGACTTTGACGTGCCTTATTTTATTCGAGAATAAACACCGGCTTGACAATGTCCAAAGAAACAGAACACACAAACACAAACAGGCCTTCCTGCCAGAAATCCCCTGCTGCCAAAAAACTGGCTTTGTGAGAACTCTAAAATCAGCATGAGGCTTTTTATAGTGCTTCCATGTAGCACCTAGGAAGTCCCTGAAATGACAAATATACCAATTTTCTGAGAATAGGCTTGGAGCTGTTCTTCCAGGATGGATCTGGATGATAAAAATGGAACATGGGTGAGGGGGGAGATAAATGGGAAAAGTGAAGAGTGTGATGGGAGCTGCATAATCTTTGGGATTGTGTTTGCTATTCTTGCATTCTGAGCATCATGGAGCTGGTTATGTGTGTAGCTTTTGTGTGTGAGCATCATGTTCTTATAATAAGCATTGCTTATTTAAGTGGCAACATTGAAACATCAAATGAATTAGTGAAATTACAACTGAGGTTCATCCACGTCTCAAAAGCCTCCATTGTGAATTAAAATTTAAAAGAAATGCACTGTCAGATACTCACCCTGGAGATGGTAAGAGGCATGCTAAAGTCTTTGCCCCCCTGCAGTCTGAAGCCCCAGGGCGAGGGTCCGATCAGGGACACGCTGTAATTGCTGCTCATGGTGGTCTAGTTGTCAGGGTGTGTGTGTCTGTGTGTGAGGGATCAAGCACTTCCAAACTTAAAACCTGTGAGGCAATAGGAGAAAAAAAGATTAGGTTTTTGTCAGTCAAGCAGAGGTCATTTGTCCAAAAAGCAATAACAAAGTGCCCAAATGTGGTTTTATGTATTGAAGCAAGCTTGTCACTTAAAAATCCCAACACTCTTCATTCCACTCAGACTGAAAAACTAGAAATTCCAATGTGAACAAAAGTTGTGTAATGTGGATTATTTTCCACTAGCAGCATATCCTATTTTATCCACATTTTACTCCTCTTATACTACAGCAATAATAAAAGTTTCAATTTATTAATAAACAACCTACTTTTTATCTGTGAAACATTTTTCCTTAAGTAGTAGAAACAATAATTTCCTTACCAGCCTTTCTTTATTCATTTCTATTGACATTTTCCATACAAAAAAAAAACTTTGTGGTTTCTCGCCATCTCAAGGACTTTCCCCATGTCTGAACATTTACTGACTTACTTTTAAAAAGCACTGGACACTGGAGACTCCTTCCATGTTAAATAAACCCTGACCCTTACAGAAACCTTTACCTATTCACGATTAAACTGAATCTGTTTCTTATTAGCCTTAGTCCATGATACCTCAACAGCTTCTGACCAAGCAGTTTCCAGGGGTATACAGAAAATCGAACTTCTAACAAAATACCTACAATGGATGTACGAAGCTGGCTAAAACAGTGGGGTAAGAACTGTTTATGCTTCCTCGGGTGCAACCGGGCTAGTATTTCCGGCGTGGTAGCAGCTCAGAGGTGCTGTTGTGAAGGCGAATCCTTGACCAAACATAAACATACCAGAGGGGAGGATTAGAGAAGCTCGACGAAGGAAGCTTGACGAAGAATGTTTCCTCAGCGTAATACTGATGATTATAGAACTACAAATTTCCTGTTCAATGGGATTTGGGTAGTTCAAGCCTTGGAGAGGAGTTCATGCTGAGTGACTTTATCTCAAGGTTACAACTGCAAAACGCTGCCAACCCAGGGAGCCTGTTTCCCGAATAAGCGCTAAGGGTCATGACGATATTTTAAAGTGTCTATTCCTGAAAGAACAGACATGACCTGGAGGCAGTTTCATTCTTTACAAGTTGCATAGAGAAAGAAACATAATGGTGCTGAAAATTATTCATCATCAACACACAATGTTGTTTATCATGGACAGTTCGAAATACAACAAACACAAGGACTCGGATGGCAGGTGTTGCTACCAAACAGATTAAAAACATGCAAAAATCATTTCAGTTTGTTTTCTGGAAGGAGTCTCCACTGTCAGTGTTTTGCAACAGCCCGAAGTAGAGTTACTATTAAGAAGAAAGACTACGTAGTGCGTGTTAACCCTATAAAATGTTACACAATTATCAGAATATGAAAATATGGCTAATTACACACTGCTGTTTTTGAGCAGCTGTGTTTCTTGGTGTACCAGATGTTCCTCTGTCGAACATGCCTCAGGCTTTATTGTGGCTTTAATGAGAACAAAAGTCAGCATTGACATGTGTTAGGGCTGTGGCTCTGATAAGGGTCAGAGGTCTGCTAAATCTAGTGAAGGGATTTAAATGGACGGCTCTCCAGCATCTGTGTTCAAAACCGAGGCCACGCATTCCTCAGAAAGATGCATCACCAGATATTTAGCAATTCATTTCCACATATTTTACACCATCAGTGTAGAAATGGGAAGAAGTTGCTTTAATGTCTTTGGTCATGGACTATTCAGCTCATCAGGTGCTCATTTTGTAGTTTCTTTTGAAAGAAAAAAAAAAGTTTCCCGCTGCAGTTTATTTCATCATTCCTCTTCCTGTAAGGGCAGACACAGAGCCATTGCTCTGAGAAATAAGCTGAGCCAAAATTGAATAAATGCTTTTCTGGTGTGTGCAGATTACCGGCGTCGGCTTTCCGCACCTGACTAATGATCTAACCTGCCTTGTCTTGGGTTGATCTCATCTAGATTAGGAACTCTCCTGCTCTGATGGCTATTCGGCCCGAGATGCAGAGACACGATAAGCAGCGAGCTCCACTGCGCCTCTGGGAACATTCTAGCACAAGAATCCATGTGTAATTAAAGGACAGAAAGACTAAGTGGCTTACTTTAGCTCCACAATAGAACATATGCTGAAACATGATCCAGGACATTATCTGTGGAATGAATAAATTGCTGAAAGGGTGGATTTGCAAATGTTTTTTTTTTTTTTGCATTAAGTTATCCATTAAACTGTAAAATAAATTTGACAGAGCAAAGATTAGACTCTTAGCTATGTATTGTAGACAGAGTTTTTTACTTCTATTTTTTTTCCCTAATATATTCTTTGCTAAACCCTAATTGCTAGCTATTAACTATCTACCAACCAGAGAGGGCAAGCGCTAACGTGCTTCCTCTGAGACACGTGAAGACAGCCAACTGCATATTTTCAGACTGCTATTTACACTGATTCATGCAACGTAACACTCTCAAAGAATCTTCAGCATACATGAGCTGACAGAAAGCCATGACTGTCTCTGTGATTGACAGGAGAGAGAGAGAGAGAGAGAGAGAGAGAGAGAGAGAGAGAGAGACACACGATTCTAAAAATAATAACTTAATTACGATTTAACCCTAACCCATTCGCAAATAACTCCTATACTGACTTCCCAGGCACAGGTCACGAACAAGTTTATGCTGCCAAAACAAAAGTCGTCTTCTTCCCTACAGCGTCCCCTATGATCAATCAGAAGGGGGGGGGACTGGCGTGGCCTGAAATAGATGGTTTTATGTATCTGTCACCATGGCCATAACTAAGCTACAGCTGTGTGAAAGCGGGAAGGCGCACTTACAGTTCTAATGCAGTCGGCATTTCTGGGGTAAAGAGTCAACGTGCTGCCAAAAGGCTCGCCGCAGAAAGCCGGGGCTTTACTGGATCTGAGCTTACCAACAATGACCACATTTCTTTGAGGGGGGATTGGAGCTGGTGCAGTAATGGCAATAATAACTAACCCCCGATGTGCTGATGTACAAACCTAGCCAAGAATAAAATCTGCCAAAAATAGCAGGTTCGACTGATCCGGATTCAGTAAGGCAGCGTTTCGTTGAAGAGCTGTATGTGATTAATTTCATCTTCAGATTTTAAACTATTTTTATATGATAGAGTTGTTTCAGTAGGAATGCTGCTGTTCTTAATTCCAGGTTCACACTGGTGTCATATCCTGTATCTGAATGTTGTTTGTTGTTGCACAACACAATGGACATCCCTGGTTAGTGCATAAAATTAAGAAAACTTTCAGCCCAGCAGGTCACTGTTAAATATTTACCTGGCCTGTTTCAGGCTACACACATTAACACACACAAGGACTCATTTATAACCCAAGCAATGCAACAATATGCTGACTGATAGGGGATTTTTCCAAGCAAAAATATCATCACCATCTTCCTTGACTTGCTATGTATTTGTGCATTTGCAATGCTTTCAGCCTTTAAAAAAAAACACATACACACACAGGAGATTTGTAGCAGGTTTAAAAGCAAAAATGCCTTTAAAAAGGCATTTTCTTTTCCTTTTGCCACATCCCTTTTTTTCTACTTCCTGCCACTACCTGTGTCTACATCTGTTTTAGTACTCGAGTACATCCCTGTTGTCCCTTTTCTTTGAGGTTATGTTTCCTTGTAGGGCAAAAGTTTCAGAAATAGAGAAATTGTTTGGTATATTAACCAGCAATGAAAAATAACTGTAATAATTGTAGAATCGTAGACTGTGCTCCTGTTTTGTTTTTTCTTTTTCATTCAATTAAGTCAGCTCTCCTCTATAACATGACAGCTACCAATGAGAGAAGACAAAAGACTATCATGTCCTTGCAATGAGAAATTTAAAGCCAGCATCTTTTCAACCTAAAGCACCACAAAGCACCGTGACTCACTCATAGGAAAGCACGGTCTGCCCTCTTACACATACACAAGCCTGTGATCGGTCAGTGCCACTATGATTTATAGGGAGACCACTCGGAGGGACAGTGGGAGGAATTTTGCTCTCTAGGTCTCCCCAGGATCACCCCGTGACCACAAATACCCTGTGTTCTAATTCCTGGATAATCGGGTTCGTTGGTTTACATGGAGCTCATCTCAGACTCCTCAGCTAAAACCCATCTGCAGTCCCACCTTCCTACCTCATGCTAGCCCTCTTTTTAAGGCTTAATAGGTATGGGACATTTAACAGAGCGAGTTGGAACAACACCTGGTTTACACTGTGTGCAAATACCCTGAGAATATCCTGTCGTTTGCCACACACACACACACACACACACACACCACAGTCGAGCACAGCTGGCTAAAAGAAATTGACAGATTAAGTCATTTAACTGGTCTAAATGCAGTCACAGTGTGGTCGTGTATTAATGAACCGTTAAAACGACTCTGTAAATAGAGAATTAAGCTGTTTAAACAAATTCAGGGAAATTTAATTTTCCATTTAAAGACACTTAAAGATTATGAAATAAGTATACCAGTGTGTACACAAGTATAATGTGTGTGTTGGGGGGGGTGTCCCCACTAAAATACACACAAGGTAGCACTGTAAACCTGACTGGAAAGCACTTTGCTTATTCTGTTATTTCTGAATGGTCTGCTGTCAGACATGAAACACGACAGAGGGTTATAAAGGCTTCAGATTGCATGAACTGCACTGTTTTCTAAACTGTAGTCTAAATCTGTAGTCTTTTCCGAGTTTCTTGTTGATACTGCAGGTTTATGAAGCGTTATATCAGAGGCAGGACAGTTACCTCACCTCACTTCCCTGATGGCTGCCACATGAGCTTCCTCAAAAACAAACAAAACAATTAAAAACGTGTAATAATTTATCCCCGGTTTGTATAAAAGTGTGATATATGCGTGTTGTAAAATGTGCAGGGCTTTAAAAAAAAAATTGTTTACAAACACAGGACGGTGGTTTTTCGTTGTTTTTCGGAAACATCTGTCAAGCCTGCAGCTGAAGAACTAAAAACAAAACAAGTTTGTTCTTGGCCAATTTGTCTCCTGTAAATGTTCACATATGGACTAGTTATGTTATTTGGAATAACTGGCTGAAATTCAGCTAATATTTAAAACCAGTCGTCCTAAACTCTTCCTGAATGTTTAGCGGAAACGGTAATATCGCTTCTCTCAGTCCTACCTGTAACCAGCAGAAGGAAGCCGCCGCCGCCGCTCGCGCGCTCGCGTGTAACTGAAACCGTCGATGCTTCAGAGAAGCTTCGGAACCCAGGAGACAATTTGGACTTCCGCCTCTTCTTTCTCGACTCTGATTGGCTGGCACATGCGTGTGGGCGGTCCCCCCTGTCTCTACGTCGCTGAGAAGTTACTCTGAGACCCTGGGGCGATCACGTGGAGCTAACGGTAAAGCGTTGATAATAAACACAATAGTGCAGTTTTTTTTAAGGCTGTCAATTAAACCTGGGTTTAGATTTAAAGACATGGAAGAGTATTAATATGCAAGAGATTTTTCTTTTGTTATTATTTGTTAAAACTGAATGATTTGGAAAACTCTCACTTTGTGACTGTATAAATCAGTGATGCTAGGGATTGGAAAATAATCAAGGACAGGGTGATATGATGCATCCTGATTCAAGAAGGATAACAGAAAGTGGATTGTTTCCGTAAAACAGCATGCCCTGAAGTGTTTTATTCTCACGGTCACCCATTACTATGTTGAATGGCACTGAATGCTTTTTAAACCATTTATAGCTACATTAACTTTTGTGCAATGTCTATGAAGTAACTTCCTATTTTTCTCTTCCTGAGTATGTCCTGTGTGACAGAATAGTGCAATGGTGACGTGGATGTCACAAAACACCAGTGAGTTCGATCCTCAGCACCAGTAAGAGTACTGGGATGTATGGGAACAAATTGTGTTAACTCAATTCAATCATGTGAGTCAATTCAATGAACTTTTTCACAGTGTACTTTATAACAGACGATCTGTTTTCTCTCTCATGAAGTCAATAAGAGAAAAAAGCAAATAAAATAAAAAAAGTTCTCTATAATTGTTATTAAGACTTTCCAGATGTAGAAAACTTTCTGACACTGGAGATTCCTCCTATAAATGATAAACAAACAAGCCTGTATATTTTCTTTGTTAAATAACAACACTTTTTAAGTTGATGTACTATATTAGTATTCTTAGGTTACGTAGATCTGCCATACAAGTCCCTGTGAATGAGTTGTTGCTATAGAAAGACCAGCGCATTAATATAAACCTGTGATTTGATCGCGGCTATTTTCAGAGCGGTTATTATGGCAAATTAATCAACACGTCTAGCAGCTAACCAATGCTGTGGTATATGAATTAATAGCCTTCATGGTTTGCATGAAAGAGATGCATGTCTTGGTGGTTTAGTTCTCCTTTTACAAAACCTAATATTATCATCAATTCTGAGAAAAGATCCTTTTTTTTTTTTTGTAGATGAGCACAAATAACCATGAAGCTGAAGCGTACACTGATCCATGGCCAGTGGCGATACATTCTGCTTTTAATATATGAAGTGCTTTTCACAGGAATGACTAAACAGGCAAACAAAAGATGCATAGCCTACTCCTACGCAAGAATTAAGTCACGTTCAAAGAATGCAATTAAGTCAGTTGTAGGCGTGATATATTTGACTTGACTGGAGTGTGAGAATTTTTTTTTTTTAAGAAGTGCTGCGGATGAGGAAGCTTGAAGATGTTAGAAGTGACCCCAATACCTTAAATATCTCAAATAGAAAAGCTATAAAAATCCCAGCTCAGCATTTCAGCTCTGTCTTTATATTAAATGGACATAGATTTTACATTTTCAGTTATGGAAGAAACTAAAATGAAATTAGCACTTAATCATTAATAATAGTCTGGAATCATATCTGGAATAATTAACACTATACTATGCACTATACTTCCTGATTATTGCCTATCCTGCACTTTATTGCTTATCCTACACACCCTGATCATTTTTTTTGCTCACATACATAATTTGTAAATGTTAAATTATTTTAACCAGATCTACAGAACCTGACTTTTAGAACAGAGGAATAAAAATGTTCTTAAGTTGGGGTCAAGGTCATGTTGAGAAAGTCCTACAGACTGGACGACGCAGTAATCATAGCTTATTACGAACCTTTCTATTTTCCATGCCGTATAATCGATCTCCCATCCTTTATATCATTTATATTTATATTGTAGATAATTCTTAATCGAGTTAATAACAGTAAATTTTCTCTGCAGATATTTGTCCGTGCTTTGATGTAACAGATGGATGTTGGATGTGTCCTAAACCACAAAGCATGATTTAAAATAGCCCTGGTCGCGATGAGAAAAACAGGTAATCAATCACCTCAACACATAACAGCTCAGCGAATGAAAACACGCCTAAAAAAACACACGCACAGAGAGAGAGAGAGAGAGAGAGAGATGATGGTGTTTCTGTGATCTCAGATTTAGGAAGTTGGATGGTACAGCTCTGTGGGGGAGAAATGGTTTTCTACATGCAACAGGTGAAGTGGGAAATAAAACCTGCTGGGGTTGTGTGATACAACCTGACACAAAGAGGAGTCACTTAACACCCTGAAGTTTTTTTCTATAACCTCACATGCCAAAGTTTTATTATATCACATCATTTAATTAAAGAACTGCACATTGTACTTTGTCTGCATTTACTTTTTTTGTTGTTGTTGAATGTCAACAAATCAAATCACTTATCTTATAGTTGTTGTTTTTTTTCATGAACAAGACAGACAGATGCAGCTTGTCATTTCACCAAGAAACCACAAAGCCCTCCTTCCTGAAGACTTTTTCATGGCATGAAGTATCACGTTATGGCTTTACCTTTACCATGCCTATAAAGCCCTAACACTGGAGACTCCTTCCAAAAATGTCCAACAATCCAAACATGTAGGTTGTTTCTCTGGAAAAAAAAAAAAAATTAGAATAAGTAATAAGGAGAAGCAGCACACACAATTTTATTTGTTCATTAAAAAAAATTTAAGAAGAGATGAAGATCAGATCCCAGTGCAGGAGCCATTCGTGCAGAAACCCACACAATTCCAAAACATTAACAAACTTGCCGAATGTTTTAACTTGACCTCAAATGAAAATCAGTGCTGGTCACTCCCTACATGGTGAAGTAAATCTTTTCCCTTCAGTGTTAAACAGTGAGCAGACCGGCATGCCAGCCTCAGCCGATGGCAACAATGGGGGTTTTTTTCCACCACAAAAACTGAAACATATGAGAACTATCAGCACATGTTTTATATTTTGAAATTACTGCAAATATTTTTCCTTTTTTGGACTCAATGTTCCGGTTCATTTCTCTAGAGCTGCGAGGAAGCTGTTATTATGCAGCCAAGTGGCGCCGCCTGTTGGTCAAATGAAACACTGACGAAGCCAAATACCTTCTTTGGTTTTTAAAAAAAATATATAGATAGTAAATTATTAATAGCTAAACAATAATTTACCACTCACTCTCTGACTGTGAAGTATGTTACAAAACACACTGAGAACTTCTTATTTATAAAAGGTCATAAAAGGTTTTATGAACAAATGTATATTACAAACTATAAGTGTAATAGAGTAAGAGTAAGTAAGTGTAAACTATAACTATAAATAACATTATCATACATCATATTATTGTTTTTGTAGAATATATATATATATATATATATATATATATATTTATTTATGCTGTCACAGCTTATTATTTGGAACACCAGAAATGAACCTGCTTGAACATCCTGCATATATAAACACTTGATTACAATCAGCTTATGTTCTTTTAACCAAATTTAACCAAGTTGCTTTCATTTTTATTTTTGTTTTCTTCCATAACATATAGAGTTCGTTATCTTATGCCATATAAATACTGTATTTTGTGTATATTTTGATATTTTTATCTAATATTTCATTGGTTGTTATAAAATGCCTTGATTTTTTTTTTTTTTTGTAATTTAAAAAAATAACATAGCCTTATGAGGATTTTAAAAAGGCAAATATAATAGGTTTTCAAAAATGTATTAATTTATTAATGTGAATTAAAGCTTTATATAAAAACCAAATGTGAGATTACGTCCATTGTGTTTCTCTTTGTGTCAGTAACGAGAAATTTTCCGAATTCTCATGATATCCCATAAGGCCATGTTGCGTGACTGAGCAATCAATGTGCATTGTTGTTTTTGTGCCACTTGGAACAGCTTCACATCAACCTCCACAGACACTTCAGTTTGTAGCCACCTAATAAAGCACACTGTTATATTCTTCAAGCAAGATCAGTATTTACCCTTTGCAGAGCCGTGCATTCAAACAGAAATCCATATGTGTTTGGAAACTAGACTAGGAAAGAGCAAATCAGAAGAGAAAAAGCCAGAGGTAAGAGGAGTGACACGATCAATAACAGCCCTGTGGGATACAGTCGTGTTGAGAATTGGATGAAGCTGTGATGATTCTCCGAAACGCTAATCACAAGCACCCACAGGAGTTCTACTGTGTAACATCTACAATATCTTTATGAAAATCCTGGATGTTCTCCAGTAAATGATGTTATACATAAAAAACATTTTCTATTTTATTGGTTATACCTGGGATGCTCAACAAGCACATATGGATGTGGTGGTCAGGTGTCCACAAACTCTTATAGTTTATTATGCCTTCATTTCTAAAGTAGCAGTATTTCACACCTGTTCACCTATAAAGCATGAAAGCAAGAAAGTCCTACAGTCCAGCATACACTGATATGGGTAACATATTGTCTAACCTAGCTTATACAGTGCTCCCTGATCAATCGAACCAGAAAGCAAAAGAATCAGGAGAAACTCAATAAATAATGGAAATGACATTATGTAACACATTAGATAACATGAACCTCAAGATTAAGGTACATTATATTAATGCTCATGTTCATAATGTAATGTGAAGTGAGAGCAATCATTGTATGGTTGCTTGAGTGATTCTTGGTGCATACAAAAAACAGAAATATTGTATTCACATTTTGGAATGTATTATAAAATACTTCTGTATAAACTGACTGGACCTTTAAACTAAAATCTGCAGGAGTACAAATGGTGAAAAAGCAATTTGAACATGTCACAAAACAGTCTCTGAAAAATATTGCATGCTGGTTTATCAGAACACACACACACACACACACACACACAAAATTGCAGTATTGCATACTGTATAAACGGCACTCTGTGATCAATTTACACACAGTCACATATATTACAAACATCATACAGGTGTCATCATAAGAGTGTCAAGAAAAGTGTGTTTAGTGTAAAAACGCCGTATTGTTACACCCCTGAACTTATTTCTTGTCTTTCAGTGTCTCTTTCTTGCTCCCAGAAGAGAACGAGGGAGACTGCCAGAGACAAAGGTGCCAGAATTTGGCCGGTCATCTCAGTCCCAGTTATCTGAGTTTTATATGTATATCAGTTGTTTGATGTTCGACTGAGATATTCTAGCTTGAGAGTATTCAGAAACTGATCTGATATACACTGTATATATGATATACACGTGACATACTGTATTCCAACATTTTATCAGCTCCTTTGTAACTATGGCTTTAAATATAAAATAACAGATAATTGTCACACTATAGCTGCATGGACATTGTAGGGCTGCCATTTGATTGGGTAACAGGCCTTTCTTAGCTCATAGAGAAATAGAAGTTTTTGGTTTTTGTTAGAAATAGGAAAAAGTCTTTCTTCATCAAGCTTCTTTTACTATATTTATAAAATGCACTTGCTTCAAAACTAAAAAAAAAATGGTGGCTTGTTTCTTTGCATTGTGTTATAACCAAATTGTTTTTATATATACAACCCGTCATATACAACCCGACAAAAACAAAACAAAGTAGGAATAAAATCAATTTAATTGTTTTAGTTAATTGTTCTTCTCCCTGAATATTTTGGATTTTGTGCTTTGATACGTTGTGATCCATCTTCAGATTACTATGGATTAGGAGCAATAAAATAATAAATGAAAGAAATGATCTTAGTATAAAAAACAAAAGACAAGACATAAAAAGATAATGCTAAAAAAAAAAAAAGCTATGTTATATATGAACTTCTCAGTCCCTCTAAAAGAGGATACATATATTGCCAATACTATATAATAAGAATATTGCCATACTATATATAGTATGTCTTTGTTTTTGCTGAATAAAAGCAGTGTAAAAAGATTAGCCATAGTTCAAACTGATTGACATTTCCATCATTGTATTGCTATTTAACAGAATTCAAAGCCATGTAGTGTAGGTGTGGTGTGAGATGAGGCAAAATGTTACCAAGCACACTGGATATAACTAGGGATGTAGCAATACTGACAGCAAAAGGATATTAGTGTACATGAATGTATGATACAGATATGGTATCCACAGAAATTGTGCATGAGTGTATTAGAGTAATTGAACACATGGTGGTTTCCGCTCTTCCAGCAGCAGGTTGGTCTCTCCGATCTGGGCAGTTTTCTTCACCGTCCTCTAGCTTGTATTCTCAGACAGGTCTTTCCCTGAGTGGCCTGACAACTGACTGTCTGCTGATGATATCTGGTATAACAGTGTTCTCATAAATGTCTTTGTTTTTAGGTTTTATCCTGAAGGTCTTCAACAGCTCTTGTGTTGTTAAGAGGACGCAATCTGTTCCTCCTGTTCATTATCTTTCTTGTGATCCTCTCCTGGCCTCGTCATAAGAAGGGGTATGGTGGCCATGTTTGCTGAATCAGACACCAGACCTTGGTCACAGATGCACAGTGAGACTCCATCCAAGACAGCTGGCTGTGTTGGATAAATAAATTGATTATTCTATCTGTTGCTGGTATCCAGAGATCTTTAACCAAATCAAAACTGGATAGAATGGACCCATTCTGGTAGACTAACTGGAACCAGTACATTACCTTCTCTTGAACCAGGTGGTTCTTGAAGTTGATTTCCTGCTCAAGTTGATGCCTCTGCTCCTTTTCCATGAGCTGGTTAGATGACTGCAAATTTCTGAGCAATGGAGCCTGCTGGGTCAATGGATCCAACATTACATCATTACAAACCTGCAGAACAAAATGTGTTACAAACAGAAACTATCTGTCGATGGTATATTGAATAGAAATTGAAAAAGAATTTGGCCCTAAAAGCACAATCTATTTATAAAATCTGCAAATAAATCCTATTCTGTCTACTCAAACTCACACAGTACCAATGATACAAAAAGTGAGAGAGTTGGATTCAGTGATAAGGATCTAGCTGCCCTCTAGCTAACCTGGACAACATGTTCTTACAGTTCACAAACAAATGTTCAAGATTCAAGAAGATTTTATTGTCATTTCAACCACATATAGCTGACGCAGTACATAGTGAAATGAAACAACGTTTCTCCAGGATCTGGTGCTACAGAAACATACAACATAAAGTTCAAACACAAAAAACAACACAGAGCTAGGACAGAAGTTTGTCCTAGCTACATAAAGTGCAAAGTGTGCAGCTAGGTGCAAACAAAGCAACGACAAGACAGTGCAAAAACAATAAGTACAAAAAAGACAACACAAAAACACAGGACACTTGGTGCCGAAAAAGAACATGTGCAGTGAAATGCAAATGAAATGAAATAAAATGATGATGTACAACTTTGAGACCTGACAACATGTATTGTGCACAGGTGAGAGAGAGAGAGAGAGTGTGTGTGTGTGTGTGTGTGTGTGTGAGAGAGAGAGAGAGAGAGAGAGAGAGAGAGTTTGGTACAGTTCAGTCCTGGGTGTTTAGGAGCCTGATGCCTTGAGGAAATAAACTGTTACACAGAATGCTCCGGTACCTCTTTCCAGATGGCAGGAGGGTGAAGAGTGTGTGTGAGGGGTGTGTGGGGTCATTTACAATGCTGTTTGCTTTGCGGATGCAGCGTAATGTAAATGTAATGTAAATGTAATGTAAATGTAATGTAAAGTGTTACATTTGATCTTCCAGTCTGTGATGGCAAGGGCAGAATTTCAGTTTGTGGAAGCTCCTCTGCTAGGTTGCTGGCCTTACTGTCTGTGAGCACCTTAACAATCTCAGAGAGTTTTAGACTAGAGCCACTCTAGGGGAGCCAGCTGAGGTGGTATGGGCACCTTACAACCGCTTCCTGGGGTTGGGTTATTATCTGACACTTTCCATGAGACAGAGACTCCAGACCCAGGAGGACCCACTGAAGAGATTACATCTGACACTTGGTTTGGGGATATCTAGGAATGACTATAGTCTGCCTCTATGATCCCCACCAGGAAATATGAAAAGAATGTATTTATAAAAAGCTGAGTTTATTTTACATTTTCCAGTTTCCAAAAGCATTGTAGAACAGCAGGTTCATTGCCACCTCACAGCTCCAGGGCCCCCAGTTCAAACCTGAGCTCTGGTTACTGTCTGTGAGTTTCTGAGTTCTCCAGTTTCCTCTAACCTCCTAAAAATTCCACTAACATAAATTATTTGTAGGTATGAATGAACGTCTGAATATGTGTGTGCATGGTGCACTACAATGGATTGGTGTCACATTCAGGATGTATTCCTGCCTCATCCCAGGATATGTTTCACTAGATTAGGATATGTTTCACTACATTACACTACACTACTCAATCTTATCCAAAAACCTGTTATCCATGTTAACCAAAAATCGTATCCATTTCACCTGTTTAATCAGATCAGTTTAGTCTCCCATCAATTAGGAAATTTTCTTCCAGTTAGGCTCTAATGAAAGCCTGCAGCCACACTGGCCCTTTGTAAATAAGACTGAAGGCCCCTAGCTGATAAAATAGGTTAACTTTATACAAGCTACTCGATTGATTATCCGTTTTTCTATTACCTTGCAACTGGATTAACTAATTGATTTGCTACTTGTCACAATGTTACTGCCCAGCACTGTCAATAAGTAATTACAATTCTTAATTGTGGAAGCAGACAACCTTGAATCTATCCAAAATACATCAGCCAATGAGGATGAAGGACCAAAAAAATTATTAAATCATTATGAAACTCACTGTGTGTCCAGTGAACACTGAAGACACTGAGAGGAACTTTGTCCTTGAAGTTGATGACTGCATGCTGAGCACTGAATTCCTTAATGAAAAATCACTGTTTGACCTGGGGACACACTGCTTACGGGGAGTCTTGTTCAAGAAGTGCAGACATGGCACCTTCTCAGCCAGAGTGTCCCTGTAACATTCAAGTATTAAAGAACAGGATTGAGAGAAAGAAGACCAAGAATGCAGTTTGTATTGTTCAACTGGTCAAGCTGAGATGTGAAGAAGTGGATGGGAACCTGTATTTGGAGTGGATTATGGCGTAGATGAAAGGATTATAAATGGCAGAAGCTTTGGCGATGACTGCAGGCACTGCCTTGGAATACGGTGTCAGGATGCTGCTATAACTGAAATGTAGAAATGTCAATTATATTTTTATCTGTTTAATTCTATAATGTTCTATAATGCTATGATATTTCTACATTAACAACTCATTCACATGTATGGTGGACGAGCCACATATTCCAAAGCTAATGTCTCCTGCGCCAAGTTTTCTGCTACAGAAAGATCTACCGGACAACAGAAAATAACTAATTTATTTCTATCACTGAAATGGTGGATTAGTTGTTAAAGCATTGACCTATTAAACAGAATATAAACAGAGTCCAAATCGCTGCACTGTTAAGCTTCTATGGTTGAATCAAGACCTTTAGCTCTCAATTGCTGTATTATAAACTAAATAAAAGCATCACCCAATTGAGCAAAGAAATGAAGTGAACTGGTCAGCCTTGGACGAGATGTAGATAATCATTTCACTTCATTTCTTTGCTCAATTGGGTGATGCTTTTATTTAGTTTATAATACAGCAATTGAGAGCTAAAGGTCTTGACTCAACCATAGAAATAATTCTAACTCCATTAGAAAAAGATAGACTGACTTGTAGGATAAGGAGTATAAGGAGCGCAGTGGTACACTGGTAGGTGGTAAGGTACAACTCAAATCTGTTCTGGTCTGCACGTGAGAAATGACCTTTCTTATCTCTCTACTCTAGTAAACTGCACTCCTATAAGAGGTTTAAACCAGCAGACTTTGCTGTTTGCCACCACTATCCTCCACTGCTTAATATGACAGGCTTGTTTTAGTCCCTGAAGGTTGGAATATTGGATTGGATCCTTCTTTGAATACCATGCATTTATGTTGTAGTTAAACACATTTCTGTTTCTTATAAATTATTTGCAGTATTTACTGCTCAATTTGTAGCTCAATGATAAACTGATGTAAGCCGGTCAGACTTGGTCTGTCTGACTGTGCCTCCGGTCACTGTTACGTGTCAACTCACATCACATCATTTCGACACTTCTGTGTATGAACCTGGTGTTTACCAGTTCTGGGCTCCGTGGAAGAAAAGCTCAAATGTTTGGAAAAAAGGAATGAAATAAACCAGTTTATCAATTGTACAACACAACACACTTCAAAGAACGATAGGGAGCTCTGTGTATTGAATATCAGCAAAAAAATATCTGTAGCTACCCTGCCCAGGCGATGAGAGTAACGAAGGCGTAGGGTGACCAGGACAGCACATACACGACAATGACCACAAAGGCAACCTTCGCCAGTTTCCACTCTCTGGTTATAGACTGCTGTTGACCCAGTGTGGTGTTCCTCATCTGTGTGCCCATGCTCTCTAGATCTCTGAAAACATGAAATGAAGCTTTTTCATTGTTACTGTAACCCATCATAAATTGTAAATCCTAAAAACTAGATTCTCCCATGTGCAGTTTTATATATATATATATATACACTATATTGCCAAAAGTATTCGCTCACCTGCCTTGACTCGCATATGAACTTAAGTGACATCCCATTCCTAATCCATAGGGTTCAATATGACGTCGGTCCACCCTTTGCAGCTATAACAGCTTCAACTCTTCTAGGAAGGCTGTCCACAAGGTTTAGGAGTGTGTTTATGGGAATTTTTGACCATTCTTCCAGAAGCACATTTGTGAGGTCACACACTGATGTTGGACGAGAAGGCCTGGCTCTCAGTCTCCGCTCTCATTCATCCCAAAGGTGTTCTATCGGGTTGAGGTCAGGACTCTGTGCAGGCCAATCAAGTTCCTCCACACCAGACTCTGTCATCCATGTCTTTATGGACCTTGCTTTGGTCACTGGTGCACAGTCATGTTGGAAGAGGAAGGGGCCAGCTCCAAACTGTTCCCACAAAGTTGGGAGCATGGAATTGTCCAAAATGTCTTGGTATGCTGAAGCATTCAGAGTTCCTTTCACTGGAACTAAGGGGCCAAGCCCAGCTCCTGAAAAACAACCCCACACCATAATCCCCCTCCACCAAACTTCACACTTGGCACAATGCAGTCAGACAAGTACCGTTCTCCTGGCAACCGCCAAACCCAGACTCGTCCATCAGATTGCCAGATGGAGAAGCGTGATTCGTCACTCCAGAGAACGCGTCTCCACTGCTCTAGAGTCCAGTGGCGGCGTGCTTTACACCACTGCATCCGACGCTTTGCATTGCACTTGGTGATGTATGGCTTGGATGCAGCTGCTCGGCCATGGAAACCCATTCCATGAAGCTCTCTGCGCACTGTTCTTGAGCTAATCTGAAGGCCACATGAAGTTTGGAGTTCTGTAGCGATTGACTCTGCAGAAAGTTGGCGACCTCTTCGTACTATGCACCTCAGCATCCGCTGACCCCGCTCCGTCAGTTTACGTGGCCTACCACTTCGTGGCTGAGTTGCTGTCGTTCCCAAACACTTCCATGTTCTTATAATACAGCTGACAGTTGACTGTGGAATATTTAGGAGCGAGGAAATTTCACGACTGGATTTGTTGCACAGGTGGCATCCTATCACAGTTCCACGCTGGAATTCACTGAGCTCCTGAGAGCGACCCATTCTTTCACAAATGTTTGTAAAAACAGTCTGCATGCCTAGGTGCTTGATTTTATACACCTGTGGCCATGGAAGTGATTGGAACACCTGATTCTGATTATTTGGATGGGTGAGCGAATACTTTTGGCAATATAGTGTATATATATATATATATATATATATATATATATATATATATATATGCAATAGGGTCCAGAACTATGCATCTGATACCAAGAACTCTGTATTTTATCAGAGTAGAAATTATTATGCCAGTGTTACTGGAATGGGCCATGAATCCACTGTGACCCTAAATCACTACTCACAACAACAAATTTCTATGTAATATAACATAAATAAGTAAATATGTCAACTTAATATGGTTATTCCACAACGCTTGAATTATTTAAGAAGGTAAAGATATTTGGTCTACAATAATGCACTCATTCTAATACGTCATTGTTTCTATAGTAACACCTCTATAGTAACATCCAATCGTAGAATATGGGTTTTCAAGTAAAACATATGTCTGCTTTAAATAATGTTTTGTTTTTGAATGTCAACCAGTTTAAGAGCCCTAATGAGAAAAAAAAATGATGTAGGTGCTTTCTATAGCTTTACCTGCTCGTGTTACGAATAGCTAGAAACATGAAGACATAGCAGTAAGATATGATGCCCAAGGGGACAAAAAAGACCAAGCAGCACAGCATGAGTGTGTAGCTTTTGTTAGCTGGAGTTGCTGTGACATAGTCCCAGGTGCAAGATGTCATGAGGCCTTCTGGGATATAGGAGCCTGTCAATAAGAAAACACAAATGGCAAACACAAATCATATGCTAGGGCCTTCATAGTCACTCGATCTCAAACTAATTTGAGATTTTGGAGCATTGTGTTAAGACAACTTACACCACCACCATGAGTAAAAGATCAAATGAAGGAATATTGCTTGGAAGACAAATAGAAATCCATAGACTTTTAGAATTAATGCCACATTTAAGTGAAGAGGCTTGAGGTGGTCTAACACCATACTTTTTTGTAATGTATTTGTATTTGAGGTGCATGCTTCTTGTATTGGTTTAAGATCTAACAAAGATGGCCAATGAAACATGAACCACAAATATGAAGCAAAACTGAGTACAAAATAGCTGTTAACACTTACTCCATCCAAGTAAAGGTGCTGAACTCCAGGCTAGTGAGTAAACCCACACTAGAAGGATGCTGATAAGTGTCCGCCGTTTAGAGGTCCACCTGATTGCCTGTAGTGGCTTGGTGATTACTACGTAGCGGTCAATGGAGATGGCCACCAGGTTAATCATGGAAGTGATGCCAAACAAAGCACCACAGAAGGCATAGATCTTACACCCTAAACAGCAAAGCAATGCAGAATCACTTCTGACAGCTTAAGAGAAATTCTTTCTGGGAGATTGGTATGTTCATTAAAATGTTTAAATGTTCAAAAATACGATTTCTATAGGTTCAAAAATGTTTTTAAAATATATTGCATTGTTAATATGTAACTATGTTGAGTAAATGTTATATACATGTTTCATGACCTTTAACAGATGACTTGTGGAAAAGGATGTTTGAAGCATGTGGTGTTCAATGGATTCACATATTTAAAAAAAAAAAAAAACATACTCATAAACACGCAGTTTTTGCACATAACAGTTTTTGGACATCGACTAGGTCTGTAACCTTAAACACTTTTGCACATTACTTATCTTGTTCTTCATCTCATTCTCCATATTTATTCCTAAATCTCTGTATTTAGTATTTTTCTGCTATATTTTGTTATATTGCTATATTCTGCTATATTTTGTAATATTTTATATTTTGTTATTTGATATATTTTTTGTTATATTTTATTTGATATATTTTTTTTGTTATATTTTTGTACCCTAATTTGGGTATTTTAGTATTTTTCTGCTATATTTTGTAATATTTTATATTTTGTTGTTTGATATATTTTTTGTTATATTTTATAATTTGTTATTTGATATATTTTTTGTTATATTTTTGTACCCTAATTTGGGTATTTTAGTATTTTTGTTATATTCCTTCCTATTTTATCTATTACCTGTGTTTGTGGATACTGCTGGAAACTGTGAATTTCCCTTTGGAATAAATAAAGTATCTATCTATCTATCTATCTATCTATCTATCTATCTATCTATCTATCTATCTATCTATCTATCTATCTATCTATCTATCTATCTATCTATCTATCTATCTATCTAAAAAAACAAGAGAGCTACAGTACCTGTTTTTCCAAACACCCACTCCTTATACAAACTACTGACAAAAAAGATGGGTGACTGAGTGATGGCCATGAGGAAATCGCTCACAGCAAGGTTGACAATGAAGTAGTTGGGTGGAGAACGTAGTTTCTTGTTACTGGAAGGAAACATGGAAATATACAGTATATAGGTGATGATAATTAACTGACTGCTAAAAAATAGTATTATGCACAGGCTCTTGACATCTGTTAAATCCTTAACTGCATTAGGATAGAAGCAGTACAATGGTAGGAATGTTCATTATAGTTACATGGAGCAGTAAATAATCCGGCTTTCTCACGGTTTGCCTTGACTTAGTAACTGACTGGACCATGATAACTATATATAATAAATAGATCAAAACTCAACAACAGTTGAGGTGCATTTTACACTTTAAGCTCCACCCATGTGTTACTATCACATCTCTTAAAAGCTTGTATACTGATATGCATGCATCAATGTATAATGTGCCTGTCAAACTTAAAAGTTACTGTAGAAGTGCACCACATGCACCCTTCCAGGTAAAATATTTTATTTGTAATGGCTTACCATGATCCCTGTACAATATTATGGAAAGCAAAATTGTATATTCTGTATTCTATGCTAATTTAAAAAATCCACTGCTTTGGTCATTCAGAACAGTGTAAGATAAGATGACCTACCAGAAGAATGCATACATAACCAGTGCGTTCCCGATGACACCCACAGCTCCGATGATTGCCACGAAGAAGGCCACGATGTAGTGTGCGTGATCTGGAACATCCACCTTTCTGTAGAAACCACGATCCATGTCTAAATTCTGCTGTAACAACAGATACAGATGGAAGACAATCTATCACACTGCTTCATGCTCCCTATCTAGCTAAACCTGCACTCTCCCTCTCTCTGAATGATTCCCCACCCTCTCTCTCTCTCTGTCTCTCACCCTCTCTCTTTCTCCAGTTATATAAGGCTACAAATAAACACTAGATGTTACATATGATGTTAACTGATGACGTGGAATCAATACAACCCAAACAATTATACAAATCTGTGAGATCTTTCACTTTTTAATTGGGTAAATGACAGGATGCAAGTATATATATATGTACGTGAATAAATAGCAAATCATTCGTTCATTCGTTCTTTCACTTCATCCCATTACATTGTGAGTCCCCCCTTGAAGAACTGGGATCAATCAATAACACTTAAAGGCTTTCTTTTATTGTAGGAGAGAGCAGCCACAACATCTTGCAACAAGTAGAAGCCATCACGTTTTTGCTGTTAGCAAAATTAGGGGTTGGTGGAACAGGTTGGAACATCAACAACATCTGCATTCACTCATCAAAGATGCAGCTAAATTGTAGGCAAGACACTAGAAGTGTATGGGTTAATTCAAACACGTCTTTGCCAGTGAATTGCTGATATTTTGCAAGTATCTCAAAAATGTTTGTATTTATAAATGAACATCTACAGTATTTTTATGCAAATGATTCTTTGTCTAAATAAACATGAATACCTTTGACATTTACAATCAATGTAGACATTTTTCCTTGGATCCCTCTCTTTTACATCTTGATGCACTGATTGCCTTCACCATTGTTGGCAAATAGCATTCTTCGTATTTTCTCAGATCTACACTGGCTTAAGAGGTCTTTGGGAAATGTACTCATCAACACTGCCTATATCATCACTATTATCATTACTTGTTGGCTTCCACTACCCATAATCATATCTCCAGCCAGTAGCAATTCAAAATCAAAATACTGAAGCATTTCCTTATTTGGTTTCCCAAAGGCATGATGGTCTGCACTTAGGTCTAAAAAATGGAACATTGGGTGAACTCTCTTGAATTTTCTTGTGCAGCTCAATATCAGTTCATGTGGTTACAGAGCTTGAACCCGAGGAGGACACTTACATGAAATGTCTCTTTAGTTGAACATCACATTCAGCTTTCTTGGGGTTCTATCTCAATGACAGTGGAGGACATAAGAACGGATTTGTTGTCCAGGCAGTTTGTCACAGCAATCTGTCAAAATTTTCTGATGGTCATTTCAAAAACTCCGCCATGTAAACAATTACATTCCATCCAATTCCCAGGTGCTGATATGTGCATGTATTCTTTCACACATGCATACAAACAACACTTAGGAAGAAATACTTGGAGAAAGAATTGGGAATGATGAAAAAAGAAGCCATTGCTAGGAACCAAGAAAGGATGACATGCACATAATACACAAGTAATAAATGAATAAAATTCATCTATGGTGAAGTTTCTGTTTCCAGTCTTTGTGTTGCACAAGTGTAGTGTAGTGTAGTGTTCCACAAATCCCCCTAAGGTATACTGTAAAATCTCAACCTTATACAAGGGGAATCTTCTCAAAGAATCAACTGGCTGCTCAGAGTTTCCTAAGTGAAATCATTTCAGTCCCCTTGAAAGGAGAACGCTCAAAAATGTCTTATGACCTCCTGCAATACTAAAATAACAAATTATCACACATGGCTGCAAACCAAAAAAAGCCAACTAATAAAGTAAAGGCATTATATAATATGTATTATAAAGGCACACAATGTGAGCTTACAAACCTAATTCTGTAGATATCAGACTTCTAACATCTTTTGTTATGTCAGTTTATTTCTCTAAATGAACCTTGGTTACACAAACTCCCTTCAGATTAATTACTTTCTATCAGCTTAAATCCTGACCATGTGACGTCTCATCTAACCTTTCAGTCATTACAACACACAGAAATGCATTCATTAAAACTGGACATGGATGACAAAATTAATGATTGTAAGGAGGTGCTTAAGCTGAAAGTATGATGATTAAAATGTTGCTCATGTTCCCTCTGCGGAGCGAACAGGATTTTTAATTTGTTTAATGCGTAACAGCCATATGGTCACATGTACAGCGCTTAGAAAGAGGGAAGGTTAAAAGATAAAAACACATATAAAAGAAAAAAAAACTCTCAATCGGTTTTGTCTGTGACCTTCATGTTACTGAATAAAACCTATATATCATGTATGTCCATATACACTAGCAGTCAAAAGTTTGGACACACCTTTCAATTCGATGTTTTTTGTTTAGGGATTTATTTTCTACATTCTAGAACAATACTGGAGATTTCAAAACTATGAAATAAGTAATCCATATGTAATGACAACAAAACAACAGTCAGTTGTTATTTTAAGACACGAAGGTCAGGTGTTCTGGAATAGTTCTTGCAAGAACAGTATTGTCAAGTGCATTTGCAAAACCCATCAAGCACCATGATGAAACTGGCTCACATGAAGACCATCCCAGTAAAGCAAGACCAAAACTGACCTCTGCTGCAGAGGAGAAGTTCATTTAGAGTTACCAGCCTCAGAAATCACCAATTAACAGCACCTCAGATTAGAGCTGTTATGAAGGCTTTACAGAGCATCAGTAGCAGACATATCTCAATATCAACTGTTCAAACGACATTATTGTGTATTTCGGCCGCCTTCAGCATTGTTTTACAATCTAGAAAGAAAGAAACATCAGGAAAGACCATGGGATTAGAAGATGTGTCCAGACTTTTGACTGGTAGTGTATATTGTCCAGAAAAGCAGTATATTGTGTAGGTATTTTGTACATAAAGCTGTGTGAATGTGGACATGATCGAGGATCTCATGGGTATGATTTTGAAAATAAAATATACATAAAACACAAGTTTTACATTAGTATATGATAAGAGGAAACTGCTAAAGGATAAAACACCTGAGGGCAGTTTGTTGTAGCAAAATAACTAACAACAGGCTAGTGTGAGGAAGCAGAGTTACTATTACTGTTGAAGTTTTTCCAATAACAGATCTGTTTATAGTTACATTTAATTGTTTAATTGTTAATCTGCAGACCAAGTTAGTTACTATTAGCACTTATGTTATAGTAGCTATAAACCAGCCTCTCGATTGTTGAGACAAAACCGGTGTTTGTTATGTTAAGGAGAGTCCTGGAGACTCTATACTACAGCTTTACCTCTGACCGTTGAAGAATGTTGACACTGGAGGCCCCTTTCTTTTTAAAACTATTAGTGTGGAGCGTCTGCTAAACAAGTCCCTGTGTAAAAGCTAGAATATTCAAACAAACAAAATTACACCCGTCACTGCTGTCAACTGTTTAGAAAACTAGTCAACCAATCAGAATCCGAATGTGTAGTCATCTTGTGTATGATACCAATACGTTTAAACACAAGTACACTCACTGAACCTGCTGGAAAATATAATATTAATCAAGATTTTTTATTCAGAAGCTACAGTAAATCATCCAGTCCTGGAACTATGGTGAATCGTACACAAAGTAGCAACCAGAGAAATATAAATCTTATTTTCCTCTCCTCCATGCACGAAACTGTCCGTTTTCCCATTGTGCTCGTGTCAAATGCTGTTGTTACCGATGCATTCTCCTAGAATTATGACAAACATTACACAAACTCATTCTTAGGAGTCCTGAGACACTGCGGCTTTTTCAGTTTTTCTGATGCATGGAGACGTAAAAATGTTTTTACTGTATGTGTGATCAGCTGTTGGAGTGATTGAAATGGAAAGCAGTAAATAAGCTACAAGAGCAGATCCGGAGCTAAACCTCTTACATGTTGAATCCTATTACATGTGACAGGACGTGTGATTTCATGTTATATTATTTTATCCACATCAGAAGTACAGAGTGGGAGAGAAATCTGAGGCATCTCTGAGAAATCTTGAAACCCTTTCAACATCCTCAGAGTCAGCATTAAAGAAATGATGAAGATAACTGCGTGTAATGACATAAGAATTCTTTTCACATGTGACTGAACCATAGCCAGGTTCAGTATGTGTGTAGATAAAAAAAACACTAAGCATCACCTCTATAATCACAGCCAATTCCTTCCCGCTGAGTTTACCCTCTGTCAGAAGACATTTGTGAAGGGTGAAGCTAAGCTATCATTAGCTAAAAGACTGATAACCTGTTTCTTAGCAACGATCCTATCCACATGGCGTCTGGATTCAAACTGCTGTCTGACAACAGAACAACAACACAACCATAACCATAATCTATATGGATCAAAGTTTATAACTACAGATAAGAACAGAAATAAAACACAGCATACTGGGCTGTTCTACAGTTATACAGCAGTAGTAACTCAGTGCTTAAATGTTACAGTGATGTTGAAAAGGTCATGGGCCCTTGAGGAAGGCCCTTAATCTTCAACTGTTTAAAAAAGTAAGTCACTGTCGATAGGGATGTCTGCCAAATAATATAAAAGTACACAAAAATAATTGACTGAGGAGATGAAATGAATTACTTTTCTAGAACTGGTGCATCATTCAGCTTTTACACAACAGCACATTTGCAAAGAATACAATGTTTAATGGATACAATGAAAGACGTGTCACTTATTTTTTCCTAAGGATTACAGTTGTGTTGCTGAGAGACAAGTTAGTTCATGTTGTTACTTATGTTATAGTAACGAGAAACTGTTGTTCCCTAACCAGCTCTCTCTCTCTCTCTCGCTCTCTCTCTCTCGCTCTCTCTCTCTCTCTCTCTCTCCCTCTCTCCTTTCCCTCCTATGGCTCCTGAATACTGTCAATTTTCTACTAGAATATCTGTAGAGGAAGAATTCACAGGCTCACAGGTCAGCCTGGCATCTGAAGATCATCGTCATCTCCCCCTTGACCAGCTGAGGAATCATGCCTTTTAAATAAGCAGTGATGTGTGACAGAGTACATCAAGTGTGTTCAGACAGATAAAAGCTTTCTGACTGTACCAGCTCAGGCTTTAAATACACAGCTGACCTCCTGCTCCCTGACTAACACACCCATGATTGAAGACACGACTGAAAGTGCTAAAAAATAAAGGCTTTTAAAGTGCTCCAGGGCCGGTGTCAAAGAAAATGTTGCTTGCAAGTCCAAATCAATAAAGTCACCCTTTAGTAGCTGTGATTCACGTCACTCTTTTTTCGTCTGGATTTTCTTCCTTTTTTTCCCCTTTGGTCCCTTTTGACAGATTTCATTTATTCATGCATTATTAATGTACTCTCATTATAGTATGGCTGGCGATTAAATAAATAAATAAATAAATAACATTACTGTTGTTTTCTGTTGTGAATAATAATAATAATAATAATAATAATAATAATAATAATAATAATAATAATAAAGCAAAAAAAATAAATAAATAAATAAAAACCTGCCATAAATAACTAAACATTCATGTTAAGATATTTCTGCAAATAGCAAACTATTTGTAGTCAGTTCTGTGTCTTCCATAAATATTTCCAATATTTTCCCTCAATTTATTTAAGAACACAGCTTGTCCATGACCACCAGCTGATCTTCTAAACATCTTCTCCGTGTGTCACGTACAATACATAAACAAGTGCATGTTTGTTTTGCAGAGGGGAAAAAGACAAGAAGCTATTTCACTAGGAAACTGGAATACAAACAATATGAAAAGAAGCATTTGCTGCTCTCTGTTGACAAATATTTATCCATACTGGTTAGCCCCCTAGAGCACAATTCAATTTCCTGACTGAAGAAGCATGATTAAAGAGACAAAATACTGCGAACACTCAGGCTCTCAATGGATCAGATCATAAGATTTCTTTGTAAAATCAACATTATTGCAAAAGTTTACCATGGGACAAAATAATAAATGTTTTATTTAAATTAAAAAACACACACCATATCATTATAGATATACTATATGATTTACGTACATAGTGCTATTAACAGCAGATATTCTCACACTGCAGCTTTACAGAATCAGCAAGTAGGTTTAGTTATCTACTGATTGGAGACATGGACGAGGAAAAAACTCACTGTGACCACATGAGGAGCAGCATAATGACAGGAATATAAAATAAATTATATAGAAGCTCACCATCACCATCAGTCTCTCTGCTTTTTACAGTCTTCCCTGTTTTCTGTCCTGAGCTTCAGCACAACTCTTCATCTCCTGGCGAAGCAGCACCCTTAAAAAGGCGGAGCTTTATCTGAACTTGTGACAAAAGCATCTGAGGTTTTGACCGCCTCCAGGAGCTGCAGCCATCCACAAGACCCCTGTCTTTTTTCCAAAATAAAAAAAAGAAAGCTTTTGACAGCTTCAGTAAATAGGCACCAATCTTACCATGAAGCCTGTATATGCCGATATAAATGTAGAATGCACAGATTATTCCCATAAAGTCATGATTTTAGCTGCAGAAAGCATAGAAATATCCGACCGGCTGCATAAATAAAATCTGCACATAAAATCGGTGCACCATATAAGCTGCTATTGAAAATTGCTTTGGATAAAACCTTTAGTGAAAGTGCTTCACACAAATTTGATGGGATTGTTACTTGCATAAAGTAGCGCCATGAATCAATAACTTAATAGTAAAAAATATATATTTGTAAAGCTTCTTTGACTTTGAATGAATAGTGAATAGCTGAAATGTTTTTCTGGCACAATGGCAGCAATTCCACTCTGACAAACAGCAGTGAAATTGTTTCCGTTCTTTTGAAATTTCTATAGTTTGACCTTCCACAATGTTTTCTATTTCGAACACAGAAGTGTTCAATAAGTAGAACCTCAACTAGTGTGAAAATTGCTGCAGCAGCACAATGAAATGGACAGTGTTCGGTATGTTGGTCCCTATAGTTGAATTTTATTCCACATAAAGCAAGAACATTTATTACATTCAACCAAGACCAAGCACATGACCAATAAATAAAAAGTGTCTTCAAAAATTGTATATTTAAGTTATTTATTATTAGAATCATTAACAAGATTTTTTTTTTTAGTTGTTTAGTTTAGCCATAATGCAACTGTGCTTCAAGTTGATAATGAAACAGCATGAAGCTACATGGGTGAAAACATTCAGCAAAAACTTTCCAAAACTTTTCAACTTTTCAATCACTCATTTGGAATTTTGTGCACTACTAGGAAATGTATCTCAAATCTACTCACACATTTATATATATATATATATATATATATATATATATATATATATATATATATATATATATATATATACATATATATACACTACTCACAAAAAGTTAAGGATATTCGGCTTTCGGGTGAAATTTCAGGATGTACCTAAAATGCACTATAACCTTTAAAGGTGAACTTAATTTGACCTTCTCTACCCTTTTGAATGCACATGTCCAACTGTTCAGTGTTTCAGTACTTTTTGCATAACTTGCTGTTCTCTAACAAGGTGCTTAATGGCAAAATTCACAACTGGTGTTTGATCCATGAATCGACCAATAAATTAGAACTGGTTCAATTAGAATCGGTATTTAAACAGTCCTCTTCATCATGCTGTTCACCTTTCGACATCATGTGACCAAGACCACACCTAACAATTGATTAACAATACCTCGCCATTGCAAGGCTTCAAACAGGACGTTCTCAGAGGGACGTGGCCACTGAGCTTGGAGTGTCACAGAATGTCATCAGCAGGTTGTGACAGAGATACAGAGAGACTGGAAGAGTCACAGAAAGGCATAGAAGTGGATCTCCTTTGGCCACATCCCACGTTGATGACCGCTTCATTGTGAACAGTGCCCTGCGGAACCGGATGATGAATGCCACTCAACTCCAGGCACATTTAAGGGAGGCACCCAAGTGTCACACATCAGACCATTCGAAACCATTTACATCAGTGTGGTCTGCCTGCTAGACGACCTGCAAGGGTACCTGACCACATCACCAGGCACAGGCATCGGGCCAGGGAGCATTTACGCTGGACGGGGGACCAGTGGGCCTCAGTGCTGTTCTCTGATGAAAGTCGATTCACGTTGAGCAGAAATGATGGCTCCCAGCGATGTTGGAGACGTCAAGGAGAGCGCTATGCATCAGCCACTGTCGTGGTGGTGTTACAGTCTGGGCAGGTGTGTCTACCCAATACAGAACTGCCCTAAATCTTGTGAATGGTACAGTGACAAGCCAATACTACCTGAATAACATCATTAATCCAGTCATTGTGCCCCTGCATGAACAACAATTTCATCTTAATGGACGACAATGCTCCAGCTCATCGAGGTCGCGTTATTAGGGAACAGCTGCTGGAGGCTGGGGTACCTCAAATGGAGTGGCCTGCACTTTCTCCAGAAAACCTATGGGATCAGCTGAGTCGGCATGTAGAGGCTCATAATCCTGCACCCCAGAACTTCAATGACCTGAGGGCCGCCCTTCAAGAAGAGTGGAATGCCATGCCTCAGCAGACAATAAGTCGACTCGTGAACAGCATGAGACGTCATTGTCAAGCTGTAATTGATGGTCAAGGGCACATGACAAATTATTGAGACGTTGATGTTTTTTGTTGTGGTATACCCACCACTGTTGTTCAGCTTGAGATTATAACCGCATTTTTGCTGTCAGAAAGGCATTACTGCATAAAAAAGATCTTGATGTGGTTAGATTTCGAATTGTTTTGGTAGCACCATGGCTTCATTCTGCTGTTTGTTTAGGTAGGTTTTCTAACACATTCAGATGACAATACAACCTTTATGTGTCAACAATTATACATTTATCTTTTTATAAAGATAAACTTTTAGACAACCCTGTTGATGAAGAAGCCTGGGTGAAATCTGATATCAGCCACACAGTGATGAGATTGACAGAGGATGGAGGATGAGGAATAACAATATCTGCTGTGTTCTTGGTAAGATTAGGTAATTATTAAGTTAATGCTTACTATATTTTTCATCTTTACTATAATCCTAATAAGAAACTTGTGGAATGCAAACAGACAAACCTTGGAACAACTGGAAATCAAATGAAGCTGCTTTTCTTCTTTCAAAAAAAATATTAAAGATTGTGAAGGGTTTTATTTTTAACTTTGTTTATTATACTTAAGTATTATTTTTGAGCTATTATTTTATTATTGAGAATTATTGAAATGGAATACTCTTACTTAAGTATATTTATTCTTCTTATTTATTCTTACATTTTTATTTATATCTCAAGTACTCATTACACATCACGAACGTCTCCTCTTCTCTTAATTAGTCAATGACTGTGTGCTACACATCGCTCGAATTGGTTCACTTAGCATCAGAACAAATGATAGTAAATACTGGTTACTAACAGGATATTTTTACCTCTGATTAATTCATTAACAACATTAGTCAGGCATGTGACCAACAAAAGAGAATGTATGTAAAGTGTAAACACTGCGCAACACAGTGTTTAGATAAACAATAAAATTTGACCTACTGAAAAGTCATGAGTTTGAATCCCAACACTGCCAAGTGGCCACTGCTGGGTCCTTCGACACGGCCCTTCATGCTGCATCTGTGTACAAAACAGAAGACACTGTAAGTCACTCTGATTAAGAGAACCTGCCAAAATGCCATAAACATGTTAGTTACTTCTCGCATGAAAACATTAAATCTTTCAACTGGGTACATTTATTAGTAAAGATTCTAAAAAATCATCTCCAATTTCTATTTAAATATCATTTCTCCACCCCTGACTTGTTGAAAGACTTTGTAGTGACAAGGCGTGATATGGTTGCCGCCTCACACCTCCAGGGTCAGTGGTTTGATCCCAAGCTCGGGTCTCTTCTCTGTGTGCACAAATCCATGCTCAGACTAGCCTCGGAAGAAACTATAAGACTTGGGCTTTAACTGGTTATGGGATATGCCATTTTTTCATTTTGGATCATAAACAACCACAGAAAGTGAGTCATGTGTACAGAAATAAAGCATCAGGATGAATCTGGTAGTTGTGGAGGATGAGAGGAATCACAGCTGAACGAAACAGACACTACATCACACCACACCACATCACATCACATCACAGTGCGGTCACTGGGGCAGAAATGCAAAACGTTAAAACATGCTACAGTGAATGACCACATGATGGCGTAAAGTTGCATAAACCAGTTAAATGTTAATTGTACCCATTTTAATTAAGAGAAAGATGATTAATCCATTAGTTGTGCTTGACAGGTTGAAACAAGCATAAAAAGAGGCATTTGTGGGGAGGAAACATACATTAGTTGTCACTGCTCCATTAGTTCCCAAACAAATTAGTCTAGATTGGTAGGTGAGTAAACTTACTATAAAAGGAATCTTTTTTTCTCTGTCAACTTCCACCATCCAACCAGTCCAAGCAACCATGAACACTGATACAGAATAATCTGGGAATCTCTGAGAACCAATCTGGAAAATGGCATTTTTATAAAACTGCACTCCCATGTGCTACCACCAGGGGACACTGTCAAATAAACTGCTGTAACACCCTGCCTTTTATTAGTCTGGTGTTACAATTCATTGTAAGGTACTATAAAATTATCTAGAGTGGTCTGTTTGGGTAATTATGACTAAAGAGGATTATACATGGTTTTACCATAGGCTAAAATTATAAAGTGAGGGATTTAAATAGCACAAACACAGAGAGCCTGAGGATGATGAAGGAATGGCACCTTGTCTATTCACATGTTTGGACCAATGGCATCTAGAATTAGTCACAGACAACAATGGCATCTAGAACATAGTCACAGACAACAAACAATTCACTCACACTTCAACCACTTTCTAACACACTAATGATAACAGCTTTAAAGCTACTAGTCTGTAATTGTATAAAATCTTAGTGGAAATAAAACAATACTAATAATATCCATAACCCTACGATCTGCTGTAATCCAGCCTCAGAGCAATATGAGGACATTAGCCTGCAGGTGGTAAGGGTCAGAGGTTAAAGGTAACAATACACACAACACACAATCCAGGACTGGGTGATCACTGACTGCTGACCCACACACAGGTTGCACCACAGGACATGACCTCATGTCAGTCATCCTCCAGTTAACCTACAGTCTCTAATACCACACTGGAGGCCTTGAGGTGGTCACAGTCACCTTAAACACAGAGTCAACCTTCTGGGTGAGGCCGAGCGTGGAAAACGATATTAGTGAAAGGATGAAGAAAAAGCAAAAAGAACGGAATTGGGTTACAAAGAACCAGGGGTTTATTAACAAAAAGATCCAGTGTAAGAAGTGTTGTCTTTTAAACAGAGTTTATTTAATTGCAAGAGTTACTTTGTAGGTAGGATGTGTGTAGTCATGTGGTGCTTTTGATGTTGCAGAACTGTGTGTAATTGTGCACATGGTCAGGTTTTCTGTAAAGAGACCTTTGTTCAAGTTTTGAAAGGGGTCTCCAGCGTTAGCGCTTTGTAACGGGGGGTAAAGCTAAAGGATCTCTAATCATTATAGTAAACCTTGTCAACTACATTCCTGATTATTTTTCTAGAACAGCATGTCATAGTTTATCCCTTAATTATTCAGTACGCATATTAATTAAGGCTTCCCTTGACTTTATGTATTGCCCTGAAACCCAGAACAGAATAAAATGCTTACTGAAGATGAATAAATGAAAGATTAATGATACAGTCATGGAAACGTGTGAGGCTAAAGACCTTAAGTCACTGTTTTTGTTTTACACGATCTGCTTTACTATTTTCATTAACAACATACATCTAACTTCTTGTTCAAAAAAAATGATACATGTCATATTCTTAAACAAGCTTCATTTATCAGACGATCTCTGATGTACTGCAAAAGTTTCCGCTGCCTGCATCTGGCACACCTGCATACTGAAAGGCCATAAATCATAGCTAGTAAGTGTGCGTGCTTCTACTTTGGTTCTTTGAAAGCCTAATGTAGTTCCACGAAACGAGCGACAGTCATAGGTCAAACATGGACACCAAGATGGAGTATGGGTCGAGTGCAATTACGTTTACATCTTTAACGCACATCTTTAATAACATGGTATGTGTTTACAATGTCAACTGGAACATTTACTACGCTATTCACTATTGTTTCACTACTGTAAAAACAGTACAGTAATCATTTTTATTTACTTTTTTTTTATGTTCACTACCCAATTATTAATTAAATTCATGTTTATTAGACCTGCCTTTTAAAAACTGAATGCCAACATTAATGTATATCCCAAAATCCCGTTTGTAGAAGCTTCTAGAAAAGACCACAAAACTGTAAGATGGCTAAAAAGCTAATAAATCTGCTGTCATTGACTTAATAAGTTAAATAAATAAATAAAAACTAAAGCTGTAAATAAAAATTAAAGCTGGAGATCAATAGAACTGTATGAAACGATATTGTGATCAATTCTTTTTAGTAAAACACCCCAATGATGATAAGTAAGGAATAATAACAAGTAACAAATCTAATGTATCGAGACTTTCGACTGTATACAATTTTACACCGTCATTAAAGTATGTTTTAACATCATATACACGTTCACTTGCATAACCTCATAATCCTGGCATTTTATAACAGCTGTGTTACAGATAAATCCTTTTGCTTATAGAAAAATATAACATAATTAACCAGGGTTTATTTGAGAGTGGCTACACTGTCAGAAAAAAGGGTACTGCTAAGGTTCCTAGGGCAACAAAAAAATATAATGGTACCTTTAAAGGTACACAATAGGTCCTTAGGGTACAATTATGTTCCCAACACGAGTTATAAAGGTATAGAGGTACAAAATTGTACCCTTCAGGGTACCACCCCAGCGACGGCCACTTGTGCCTTAAAAGGTACAGTTTAGAAGTTTTCTTTCTGAGAGTGTATAGCTTATACAGATGTCATTTGGGCAGAGATTTCCGCTGTCAACTATTTTATTTTTTTTATAAAGTATAGATTATTCTGACAGACAGAGGAAAATAAGAAAAAAACGAGGAGTTATAATGCTGTTAATATTCTTTTATAACAATAAGCAAAAAATAATAATCTTTCAGATGTTTATGAAGAACTAAAATTCACAAATGTCATCGTTCAGACTTTCAGAAAAAAACTCAGATCTTTCTTGCAGATGTTGCATTGAACAAGAAGCTAGAAACTGTGTTTTTCCAAAATGTAATTTATTGTTGATCCTTTCTCTCTGTCAATGCTATGAACGATAAGAAAGAGTTCTCTTTCAGTGCATGAAGGGGAGTGCCGATTAATTCAGGAAACTGGGAGACAGACAAGAGCTGATAACGTGTGTTCTAGAGATTGCTGGAGTGGAGTGGAGGCTGAGAGGCCCATGTTTTTTAACCCCTGTGCTTTTAGAAGAACATATTAACCATGTTCAGGGTCATTACTTAGCCAAGGCTGACTCCATAAGAAATCTGAAAATGATTAGGGTTATAAAGTAGACACAAAAACATGCCCATGATTCTGTACAAATACAAGATTAAGGAAATAAAACAATTCCAAATTTTAATGTTGTAATTTTCTCTCTTGTTCATTCATACATCATCAGTAAGCACTGAGTCAGAGTCTAAGAGGTTCTGGAGCATATCCAGGGAACACTGGGTGCGAGGCGGGAATACACCCTGAATGGGATACCAATTATTACACACTCTTGGTGATTAGTTTCCTAAAGACTCACGCCCTGTAAGTCATTTATTCCTTACTTGTTATTCAGTCAGAAAGTCTGTATACAGTCATAATCACCACCTCACAGCCACACCAGTTCACTTTAGCTGAAGTGTTTACTGCTACTCCATGCAGTCAGTGTAATTGTTGAACATTTGCATACAAATTTAGCAGTGAGACAGGAGTGTAAATAAATGTGACGTGTCCTGCAGGTTACATTCAAAGACATACCTTCATAAACCACAGCAATACACAAGTGTCATAGTGAAAAAAGATATTTATATATATTTATATATATAAACCTCTCTGAGACAGGGACACCCAGCGAGCCCAGTCATCTCTCCTCTCCCTGATCCAGGCTCAGACATTTGTGCTTTTATCTCTGTGGTCAAATTTCTAAAAGTCTTTCACTTTTCTTTTCATGTTTTTTGTGTCTACACAACTGGAGATGAAGCTTTCAGACAGAGACACTGCGCAACACATTCGGAGTAGATGAATGGCAAATTTCAGATCCTGAACCTTTGTATTCGTGGCTCAAGGCGACTTGAATGCATTCCATGTCTTTTCCCTAAAAACGACTCCAAAACATGACCCTCACTGAACCTTGACTTTCACATGAACCCAAAGGTCGCCCGCATGCTATTTCCATTTCACCCAAACCTGAAGCCCACACACACACACACACATACACACACACACACACACTTACTATCCTTATTCAGACCATCCATTGTCATAATTACATAATTAATAGAGCAGCTAATTAACTTTAATAAACAAAGAACAAGTTTTAGTTTGCTTTAAAAATAAATACATACAGACAGATATTTCTTTCTAGCAAGGTATAAAAACACCCCCTCACACACACACAAACACACACACACAAACACACACCTGCTTTTTCTTTACATTATTCTTATCAGTTTTTTCCCATTTATGGTAAATGGATTAATTCTCTCACTGCTTGATTGCACATTTGATATATTTCACAATACATCTGCAAACTCACTGCCATCCTGTGGACACACAGGAAAAGCACCATGACCACAGACATGGCCTGGAGAAACAGCGTTGGCGGTCCTGAGCACGCCTCCACAGCTGCAAATAATATTGTCTTAGTGCACGTTTCTGTCTCTGACTCCTCCGGGACCGGCGCACATACAAGTTTCTACCTGGAGTAGACCGAGCCTTGATCTTACACCACTTTCCCTGTGCTACAGTGGGGATAGTGGGGGCTGATGGTCCACTTTACCTCACTGCCTCCGTAAACAATTTCAGCTTGCATTAAAACTTAAAGCTACAGGCAAAACACATCGACTACACATTTATCTGGCTAGAAATGTGGATCAACTTCCATAAATAATCTGTGTTGGGAATCTGTCTTAATGAATCCCATGACTAAGGAGTGACTAAGGAGGTAAGCTGATATTATGTACCGTGTCTTGCATAAGTATTCAGCCCCCAAACCCCCCCAACCTTGAACTTTCCTCCATTTTGTAGTGGGACTGTAATGAACTTAATCAAGTCTGTATGTCCTGAATATGTACAACAGCTGATGATACTGTACAATAGAAAAGTGTCACTTCGTCCTACAGAGATTGCAGGGTTTGAATCCCGATAATAAAAAGATGCAGTTCATAAAGTTGGCCTCACGTGTTAGCCTTCATGCTCTCTGCTTGGTTGCTGTCATGTGATAGAGGAGAGCTGGCTGGTGGATGGAAAGACAAACTTGAGGGGAAAAAAGTATTCAACCCCATTTCTGGAAAGCTATTAAATTAGTTCTGGTAACAAGTAGTTGCCATCAGAAGTCACATTATTCCTGGAGAAGGTTCTGTAAAAGTATACATCAGGATTTGGTTATAAAAAGCAGCATTAAATCCATTATTAAATAAGTACACATTTACAGCAGATCTTTATCTGTTCATGCAACAAAAACATGTGTTTAATATTCAATTACTAATACAAGGCAGAAATGTAGGCCTCCTAACAGAGAGCTGTGAGATCACCTGTGAACAAGCGTGCTGCCATTTGATAAGCTTAATCTTTATTATTCCCAAAATACCCATCAATATAAACCTGCCACTGATTCCCTTATGGTTCACTTTATTATTGTGATCATTTTTTGCTATTATCTGTCAGCCCCTTGCCAAAATACTGGATAGTTCAACCTGGTCTACGCTGCCTCCAAGGCTCTGAAATCGGATGACACACCAAAGGCCAAGCGAGTAAAGGCAACCTAGCTAGGACATGTGTCACCAACGGGGCCCTTCATGCGGTCTCTCGCCTTTTTCTGAGTGTTGCCCTCCAGCGTCAGCCCGAAAGTCCCATCTGCTTTTAAGAAGCTCTGGCTTTTCTTTAGCCTTAATGATCCCTTTAAGCCAACTCTCTTTGTGGTACACAGGGATCCCATTTCTCTTTTGAAAACCTTTTTCTTCTTTTTTTCATTCCCCTCCTATGCTTCGTCTTTATTTTCCAGTCAAAGGAAGCTCTATCGCTTGTTAAAATAATGTGCAGAAAACAGTTCAAATCCTCGGCTGTTCTGAGAGAAGGTTCTGGAGTTGTCTGTTTTTTTTTGTGTTCGCCTCAGGTGACAGAGTCTCAGGGTGAAAAAAAAGAAAAAAACATGAAGAAAGGGACAGATAATTGACCCGTCTATTGCCCAAGTAGAGTAAAACAAAGAACATCACATTTGCTATGAAAATTTTTTTTATTCTATCTTCAAAAATCAAGAAGAAGAATCTTAATGAATGCGTCAGTGTTTCTGTTGTTACTCTCTAACAACAGCTGCTGCACCTCAGTTTAAGATCGAATCTAGAGGTTAAGATCTGTGCATGAATGGGGTCAGTGGTCCCCTTCATCTTCAGTTTTCTCAGCTGTCTGAAGACGTTCGGGGCAGCTGTGTTGTAAAAGCGCATCCCTGCACCTCCGTACGAATTTGTTACTGGCACGTACGTGAGACGACAAGCGTTTGCAACATGAGAACGCGTTTCAAAAGAATGGCGTGGGGCAACGAAGCATCAGTGTTGAACAGGTGGATATCACAGGCACTGCTACATTCATTATACCCAACAGTGGCAGGCAGGTGAGGCTGAATTTCACACTGCCTGTCGAATCGGGATGAAAAGTTGCAGCGTGGCGTTCTGCCATTTTGCCACAGTGTGGTTTAAATTACTCTAATAGTAGCAGCCACTGCAGGTAAAAAGAAATCAAGAACTAGATACTTCAATTACTTCAGCTACTAAAAAAATCCTAAATGTACATATTTTTACATATTTACTTGAACTGCTAATCACTTTTGTTTTCCAGGACTGTGACAAGGCTCTGAGCTTTCCCATGTGACTCATCTTTTCTCAGCAGGAACTGACTGAATTCAGCACAATTTATTTTTGTGAGACTATAAAGATACATAGCACATCTGGAAGCTTTGTAATGATGTGTTAATGTCACAGGAATGCTCATTAATTAAGTAATAAACAATTAGGTATAATCAGAAACCACTAATGTATGTTTAAGTGTATTTACAACCCTTTACAGATACTGCTATCTAGGCATTCATTTATACCAGTGAAGTCAGTGTTTGTTAAGCCTCTGGTAACAAAGGCTTTTGGGAAACACTCGCAAAATACATTTCATCATAATCAGGCAAAGTTCTCTAACTCTGAACTCTAACTCTGGCTTTGAACACTGGCTTGACATATGGAAAAAAATAATCATATTACCTACACTGGTACCTCAACATTGCAATCTAACACCCATAGCAACTGTAGTTTAAGACACAGCTGTCCACAGAGTCCCTGAGTAAGCAGGAGGGCGAGAGACACTCAATCAGGTGACTGTGTTCCTCAACAGTATACTTGAATCTAAAACCCTGCACAAAATTCGCATTAGCATGAACGTATGCAGTGACTATCATATATTGCGTATGATCAATTTTCAAAGACCCTGTGTACCGAACGCTGGATTTCTGTAGGATAGGAATTTCTCAAATCAAGCATTGTGTGTTACTGAAATGAAACAAAACAGCCTTCATGGGAATAATGTCCAGTATTAAAAATCTAAAAATAATTTGTGTCTGGTCTGTTCATGCCACTTTTTTTTTGCTAAGTTCTCAGTTGAGGACTTTAGAGTGCTTCATTTCTGAGAAGTTCTAACACATCGTCTGGGCTCTCAGTTGCTCACTTGAAAGGTATGACTCTTGATATCAAATTTGAATCCTGGTTTTGCCACAGCCATTCATAGCAAGGAGACCAAGAAAGCAAAACTGGCCCTGGGCTCTTCAATAGGCATTTTCCTATCAATCAGAGAAATCGTGACCACAGGCATCATGGAAGGTGGCATCATCATATTGCATCATCAACAGATCTGTTCATTCTCTCCTCAAACCACAGGAGCTCTTGCAAGAGGGTGGTATCATGCAAAAGAGGGCAACTCAAGCATGTGGAAAAGTTCCGCTCCCTTGTGATTTAGTAGTTTGATAAGATGCTGAAAAACCCAGTTACACTGACCTCCATAATCATCAAAGTCATCAACTTTCTGGTCTAGGCTAATCTGAAGGTTATTACACATCTCTTGCAAGAGCTCCTGTGGTTTGAGGAGAGAATGAACAGATCTGTTGATGATGCAATCAATATGACCTTCATGCTACAGCAGCTTGACAGGCATTGAAGCTATGCAGGAGTTCAGTTTGTGGATTTCAGCTCAGATTTTAACACCCAGTGCTGCTGCAGGTCGAGTTCTACTAGTTGAGTTGCCAGATTCCATCTGTCAAACAGGAGAAGGAAGGTTTTGCTAGGAAAGCATATAGCAGACTTTCTGACCCTCTGCACAGGAGAACGTCAAGGATCTTGCTTCATCTCTTTTATCAATAAACGATTCCATGTCTATGGACCTGTCGGCGAAGTTTTTGGATGATCCCACCGCATGATCAGTGGGTTCTCTTCTGTAAAGGAAGTTAATCACCTGGTGTATAAGCGCAGTTTCAACCATCTGGTGGATGAACACCACAAAGACTCTTGAGGCGGTTGTAGAAAGGTTGTAGACGTTATTAGCCGTGTGATCTGACTCAAGTCACACACATTACTGCACACCATCATACCCAGGGACCTGGAGAAGGAAGAGAACAGAGCTCAACTGCCCAGCAGATGATCTTAGTAATTATATATACTAGCAACATTGGTCCAAATGGTACTTGATTACAATGGTACAGGAAATAGCTAAATGTGTTTAGTGAACAGGAAAGTCAGACAGGCACTAATTGATGAAAATGAAGGGTATGAAAACTTGTTCAAGTCTGTTCAGTAACTGGAAGTACCTGGTTCTCTGATTGTGCTCTGATTGTCCAGTCTGACCTTGTTTGATCAGTGTAAATGTGACCAATGTTAAATTTATTGACCTCCAGGAGATGAATTGAAGGTCTGGCAGAAATGTATTGATTTAACACGAGGGGTTCAGAGGTGATTTTGTGAAGCTATTCTACAAATGTACACAAAAAATACTGAATTGGAGAAAATTGGGTAGCCAGAGGACTAGAAAATGAAGAGCTCAGGATAAGAGAAATGTTTATAAATCGTCATTTTTATCTTTCTTCTCATTATTTTGAATTTATTCCAACAGATGTTATGTTGATTTTACATTGTCATGATATTTTCACTTCAAGACAATGTACAGTATATATTGATATTAAAATATAATAAAGAGATAAGTCAAAATAACATTACTCACGGTTCAAGGCTTCTGTCCATCAGAAGCAGGACACCATGAAAGGGATCTCCACCGCAGAAAGTTAAGCAAGAGAGGAACAGGAGCAAGAAAACGTCAGGAGATTCCTCAAATACTATACCAATGGAGCTACAAAGACACATTAGGTGCTTTTCTCCTGAAAAACGATATAAAACGTCTGTCATTGGAACATCGGTTTTGCGGAAATTCGATTTTCATATTCTTTTAAACATTACTACAGTATGTTGCTTGGACTTGGTTTTGTTTTGTGTTTTCAAGTATTTACAATAGCTTGTTTTGTTGTATATGAAAGAACTTTGTTTCCAGGATCTGGCTTATGTGAAGTGCACTGTGTTGTGGCAATGCTAAGGAATTCTATGGATATAGAGACATATCTGTGAGTCATACATACAAAATAAACTGTCCTTTCATTTTCTTCATTTTTTGTTTGCATTTCATTTGTATGTGCTGGAGGAATTTTGAGTTTGTTCCAAACGCAGCACGCGCAAGATACCTCGCCTAAAATAATCCAGGTGTGACATTTGACTTTAATTTAGGTCATGCCCTCTGAAACATTCTTCATTCTTCACACAGACACGGCATTGCTACACTCCTGTTGATCGTGCTGGAACTAAGCCCGTTAAAATGTCATTACTTCCCCTGACCTTGCAATGCAATTAACATTATCATGTACACAGTGAGCTTCAAGGCCACAGATTAGCCGAGGTCCCCTCATTTATTTATAGCTCATCAGCAATCTGGATGATACGGCGTGCATGTTGTATGTGCCATGATGACTGGAAGAGTCAAGGACATCACTGTCGGTAGTTGTTGAACAGGAGATTCCTGCAACATCAAGAGGAAAACAAATTATTCACACAGCAGTACAATAGAAACATTGGCACAAAAACGGGCGTAGATAATGAGCTCTGCTGCTAATACCATGGTATTACACAAGTATTTTCACTTTCACTCATTCTTAATATTGGATTTGAACCCGTAACATCTAAACATGAGGCAGATGCCAGAATATACATGAGGAAAAGAGATCCAGCTGTGGCAAGAAAAAAATTAGTCTTCAAGGACCCCATTTAAGGCCTCTCTGTTAAACCGTACTCTACACCTTTGATGGCTGTTTTGTTGAATGCTGCTTTTGAACTTGCCTTTTTTTTGTTGTGTGAGTGATTGATGTTCAGGGAGTCACTTCTAAAGTGGATTCAGTTACTTTACCTGCACTCGCCGTCACCGATACCCTAATCTATTATCACGTAAGTATTACATTTAGTGCCATATGGAGGAGGATCAGAGACGTTAAGACAGATACTACAGAGGCACGACAGTAAAGAAGGCCTGAGGGAAGAGACAGGTTTGCATTGTGCGTTTCAGCTAGCAAACAGATACCAAAACAAATCAGAAATACAGGTTGCATGACTGTTCATTTTTACTTGTCAGCCAGTAATGCCATAAACATGTCTGTTTTCTAAACTGTCTCAGGACATCCCTATTTGTAGGCTGTTTAATTTGTGCAGAAATGAAGTTCAATAACAGCCATACACAGGTTTCACATTTCCAGTATCAACCCTGGTAACAAGCTAAAAATAAATAAATCAGTCCAAAAACATGCACGTTAATAAATCTGTGAATCAGATCACACTATTTAAGGATGTAACAATTCTTAAAATGGAGTCATGTAGACGAGCTGATCACCGAGTCTGAAAATCATCATGCAATGCTTATATTTTAATAATGGATGAAATACACAATGTCAATATGTACTAATGTTCAAAAAAAATGCTTTAAAGAACAAATGAAAGTTGAGAGGAATTTTTTAGCAGCGTTGAGCAGATTGATGTGCAATTAATTCTTGCCCACAGAAATTTTCCAGTTCATGCAAGATTATAAAGGTCCATTAAAGTCAAACATAGTCTTGAGAGGTTGACTGTAGAATTAGCTTCATCTAGTTTAATATTTTCAGATTAACAAAGTTGTTTTCTGTCTGTCTCACTGTTTTTCCCCCCTGACTAGTCAATGTATTAGTCCTAGTCAGAACCCCTAGCAATGATGCTCATTACCTGTGACAGTTTTCAAATTCTGCTTAAGCAAGGCAAACTCTTCTATGTTTCCTAAGCTTGTGGCCATACGTGATCATGACAAGTTCAGCAGGCCAGCTGCCACATTATATCCTCAGGGTATAGAGTGACACCAATCCAGCGAGGGGATTAGCAGCCTGCCTTTTTTGATCCATTGCATTACACAGGCAGCATGGCACTGCCAATTCCCTGTGCAGCATGGCCGGATGGACACCCTCCTCCTCCTCCTCCTCCTCCTCGAACACATGATTGTGGTTGGATTAAATCGGGACTTGGACGAATGGAAGCAAGAAACAGTATCCTGACTTACGCTCAGATCGTTCTCCGGGCCTGAGAAATCCACGGCACTTCCTCTGCCAATTAGCATGACCTTGTTATGTTGAGTCCTCATGGTGAAAGTCGACTCTGTACTGTGTCAGGCTTTTAGAAATGTAAAGAGCTAAGAGTCATAATTACACTATGTGGATGAAGAAAATAAATGCATGTCACAGGTTTATCACAAATAACAAACATCATCGACTCAAAAGAAGAAAGGGTCTGAAGAACTGATACACGCAATAGAAATAAAACTGAATTGTCATAAGTCAGGCGAAGAATAATGTCTAGACTCAGCAAAATATAACCCTTGACTAATGCTGACTGGAGGAATACAGTAATAATGACTCTTTACAGCTATGGTGAGCAGAAAAGCACCTCAGAGTCCTTTTTGTTTTAGAATCATAGTCCTTACCCTACTTCTGCAGTTGTATTCAAGCTTCACTTTGGTTAGGCTTGTAATAAATTCACAGTAACAACGACAACAACTTTGATATTACATAATACCGCAATAAAACAATTCAAATGAATAAATAATTCAAATTGACCCTCTGGTTACACGTCACAGACCTCAGTGGAACTTAACTGATTTAAGATTCATTAAGAGTTCATGGTTAGAAAGAATGAATATTTTTGTATGGATTACTGCATGCAGGTGACAGTTATCAGTGCTATAGCTTTACATAAAAGCATGCAGGTTACAAGTGACACATCCAAATTGAAACCCTGGGGGCCAGGGTGTGACTAGCAGGTGGTGGGTAGACAAAAGTCCCCTCATGGCTAACAGTATCAACTCAAAGGCATGACATAACCACAGTGAGATTTTTAACACAATCAGAACTATTCAAAAAGCGTGAGTCAGACTCACAGCATTCAGTCTTGTGGGTGGAGTGTTAGAAAGGTACTATATAAATGGAAAATTACTAATAACAATAATAAAACAAATACACATGTTTTTTGTTGATTATTTTTCCCCAGTTATTTTCCAAATTAAGTCATGGTCTATTCCTTCCATTATGTTAATCACACATCTATTACTACTCAGTACAGATGAAGGCTCATGCATGCTTCCTCCGAGGCATGCGAAGCCTGTTCACCACATCTTTTTGACCTGCTGCTCTGGGTGGCAGCATAACACAATTGGAGGAAAGCGCTATTTGCCCACTTCCACATGTATGAGCTCACAGATGCCCCATGGTGGGCTAGTGTGATTGTGATTGATAGGGAAAATGGGTGTGTCATCCCTCCCACCCAGCAAGCATGGCCAGTTTTGCTCTCTTGAAACTCCTGGCTGTGGGATCTTTGGGATTCGAACTCACAATAATATATGTGTAGGAATCACCTGGGAAAGACCTGTACATAGTGAATCAAGCTCTCCTGACGTGCTGCCAGTGTCTCATGTTCTTACATCTCATTTAAACAGTCAGAATCTAACCACAAATGAAGATTGATTGTAGCTGATTTAGGCCACGCCCACCAAATACAAATGAACATACCTGGAGCACCAGAAAAATAGATATACAGATAATGGCAATGCTTTTTTGTTTGGCTGTTTCCCAGAATTCAGCCACAGCAACATCTCACCACACATTTCATACATCTAATGCTTTTCTTATCCTTTCACTGGCTTATAGATTCACCTCAGGCCACTATTACATAAACTCCTCCTTCTCCATTGATGAAAGTCCAGGTGCATTTGTGTATCCAAACATTAGTCACGTCTTATCTGCGTTTACCACATCGAGCCGCCACACCCCGGGTACATGATCGAGTGGAAACTTCACTCACTCTCTCGTCTCTGAACTCTGCAATAAACCAACCTCTACATTTGGCCTTCAGTGACTTTAATAACAGTGGAACTGCAATCCTGCAACATCGTAGCCACTACAGTTGAGTCCAGATAATAAGTTCAGACTGGCTGAGACTGCTTTATCCAAGAGAGGCAAAGCAATAAGAGACTCTTCTGCTTCACATAATATCCAGAAGTAATGTTATAATGTTAATGTTAACAAAACAGAACACCGCTAAATTTTACTGTATTTTTTTCAAAAATTTCTTTACAGTGTTTGACAGTGTTCACTGTAAATTACTAAAAAAAAAAATCCATATGGAAGAGGCGCAAGAACGTTTTCTATTTCTGGGTTCAGCTTCAGGCTTTCAGCTTTTCAGTGAAATGGTCATTATGATTTAAAGAATGTTAGGACATGCTGTTTACAAGACATGGGCAAGTGTCAAATTTTGCTTGAACATTTAGCAGTGGATTGAAATTAGAAACACAAATAATTTCCAGTAAGTTATAAAAACCTGGCTTTTCCTGAAATATATATAAACAACGATATTCAATTGTTTTTTTTTTGCTTGGGAGGATACATGCTAATGTTAGCGTAATATTGATTGGTATTTTCTTAAACTGGAACATGCCAGAAACTCAGAGCTTAAACTGCATATGAGCGTGTTTTTAGGACGTATATACAGCTAATCTGTGACCTACAGTAACTACCTGATTACTCTGGATACAAAGACACAGTCCAGAGGTCCCTGGTAGTATGAATGAGCTCCATGAAGGTCAAACCACATGCTGTTATACAGTATGTTACCTCTGAAATCCTGACTCAGTAAATCCAGGTGAAATGCTTGCCAACACCAAGACACAATGAATTGTTTACCTCATGCTGGGGAAAGAAGCCAACAGAGTATGAGAAATTTCAACCATATGACCGGCATCGGTGTCGCGTGGCACTCTGATCTTTGGTCACTCTTGTCTATAACCGTGGCGTGAAAAGAGAACAATTAAACAATTTCCATTGCCCAAAGTTCCCTGGTGACTCAACCATAATTTTCATATTGTGTTTTGCAGCTTAAAGCACCAGCAGCCTGTCATGCACAATGTCACCACATAACCAGGAATGTAATAGTAAGACATTTAAAACACTTTCATTAAGAAAAACTGCAATGTGTTGCTGATTATGACTGCAATGCATAAATATATCTGCGCTCATTTATCTTAATGAAGGATCAGTGAACAGTTCACACTTACTATGGAATGAGAAGCTCAAAATAAACCGCTGACCAAAAGCAACAGCGGCTTCACGGCTCTTCGTTTACACAGTGACTGTCAAACCAGGGCAGATGAGTCAGATGAAGAAGAAAAGAAGAAGAAGAAAATGATGAAGAAGAAAACACATGGACCACTGACGTAATAAATATGTAATATATATATGTGGATATCACAGCTGGTGATTTTTGGAAAACCAATGCTTTAGAAATCTATATTTGTGGGAACAGGGCAGGGATCTATTCACACCAAACAGCACAAGTACAAACTGAAAAAAAAAAAACAGATTCAGGGAAGAAGAAACTGACATTGGTACTCTTGGTACAGGAATAGCTGGATTTTTTTGATCCAATCATATGTAAACCTGCAGCATGTACAAAAACCTGTGAACCTTCTAGGTCTACCTGAATTTCTGTGTCAGTGAAACTTATTAACATTTTTCAATGTAAAGAATCTTGTTTGACAAAAGCACAACAGATTATAAAAAAGCTCATGTATTTACAAAAATCTGTGTTATTGTTAGTGGTATTTGATCCTTTATTAATTCCCAGTTGAGAAAAGTGTAACTAGAGACAGATAGTCTAAACGGTTTAGTTGTGATCTTGACCTGACTGTGTTATATAAAAATCCACTTTTTTTTGTTTGTTTGTTTTGTACATATTTGGGGATTATAGAAAACACATTTACCCCCTTTCTCAGTGCTGTGTCTTGCCATGAATATGTGATCTAAAACCTTCACAATGCTCTAAAGCTATGGAAAAGTCAGACCCTTAAAGGGTTACGAAAATCCCTACACAGTCAGGCCTCCACTGGTCCACAGTCAAGCAAACAGTTCACACATGGAAGAAATCCAGCACTGTTTCCACCTTCCAAATGTCCGTAGATCTGTATACATCGACAAAAAGTTCCTAAACAACTGGCAGGCAACCATGGGGCTACGGTTAAGGGTCTGTGTTGTAACTGATAATCTGATCATCTTTTTATTCATGAGTGAACCAAAAGAAAACTAATAAGAGCCGTGTTTATGGGAGTTTACCACACAGGAAACCACTGCTTTCTAAAAGAAAATATCGTCCCATGAGGCAGCTTCCTAGAAAGTAACGTGAGAACAATGTTTTTTAGAGAGATGACACAAAAGTGGAGCTATGAATGTTGATATCTGTATCCTGTATATCCAGCCCAGTTAATCAGCCTATCATAGGGGCAGCCGCACAGAACATCACATCATGGAGGGACAGGTTACGAGCAAGAAGTCACCAAGAACTGGGATCACAGTCTGGAATCACCTCTTTACAGTCGAAATGCATCTCAGAACGTATTGAAACTTGAAGTGAATGGGCTCCAGTACTGTATTGGGTTTCACTCCTGGAAAACTGGACAGCTGAAGATTGGAAAAAGAGCAGATGACTTCAACTCTTTAACTGTCCAACTTTCATTAATCTGGTCCTTGATGTGAATATTATTTGAATTATTTATCTGCATGACGTTATGCGTAGACAAACATTTCAGTTCAGGATACGGTCCAAGTTTCACCATGTAAATGATTTTCTCACGGCTGCCACTATATACATATCTGAACTAAACAAAACACTGCATAGCAACACCAAAACCTGGTGATGGGAGTAAAACATTGTGCGACTTCTCTTGATTTCTAAGGATCTGGAAGGCTTGCCTAAATGAGTCACCAATAAACACTAATAAAGTCATATCAGGAAACTCCACCGCATCACATCAGGGCATCTGCCTACAATCTAAAAGTTATGCAATGTGACAATAATCCAAAACACAAGCGTAAACATGAGCAGCTATTTACTCAAACAGAAGATTATTTGGCCACTGACCTCAATGCTGCTGAAATGCTATAAACGGATCTGAGGCAGACCATTCAAACAATATAAATGTAGAAAAACAATTTTGTAGAGATGTAGGGATTAAAAGGGCTGAAACGCTAATCAGAAACAAGAGCTGGAAGGCTTTTGTCAATAAATCAGGTTCTGCTCAGTAGCAAATGTTGACCGTTTAAATCATTGTTTTGATAAAGATGACAGATGTTCTGAAAGAAGTCTGGATCACAGGTTAAGAGCCATTCACTCTGAAATCCCGATAAATCCCAAGGATCTACAAACTTTTTTCCTCCTCACATATTTATGGGACTTCGTTATAAAAGCCAATTTAACACTGAGCAAAGAAACATACAGGAAATGAATACACAGCATAACTGCTATAAGCCCAGGCCACAGATTCACCCCCGGAGTGACAGACTAAATAAAGACATGCATTAGAATGCAGTTCACATGACGTAGTTCAGAAATGTTCACCTTAATTCCCACTGAAAGCTGAACAAGCCAGGCCTCGTCTTTGAGGATTTGAAACCGTTTAATAGCTGAATAGTAAACCATCCACAATGAAACCAGTTTAGTGAGGGTGTGTTTTCGTTCCTTCTTGTTGAAATGCTGTTGTAGGGATGTAACTGAAAAAAAAAAAAAGGATACATTATTTTGTGTTCTAGACAAATACGGATATGTATAGGCGGCAACAAGAAAGTTTCGTAGGAATGTTCGCATAGGATCTGGTTAGATTAGCGGTTGGATTAGAGGGGTGCAACGGGACCGCAACAAACACACACACAAAATGTCACCAAGAACGTTAAGAAACGCCCTTCCAGTTTAGGCCACACCTACAGCTTGTTTTCAATACAGATATGAATATTTGGAGCACTAAACAGATACAGATAGAGATCTGGTATTGCATTACACCACTAAATTATATATAACTTAGTGGTCCAGAATATAAATGGTTAAGTACAGAACATCAGGAAAAGATCAAAAGGCGGCCGGTGGTGTTACATTACCTACAGAATGGTTGGAGCTCCTCAGGTGCCAAACAGTAGTAACAGAAGGAGCAGTGTTGCCTTACTGGCTCTTGTCATCAGTGTAATCCCCAACAGCTATTTGTGACACTAAACACCTTGGAGTCGACCGTCGTATTTCACAGATGATAGGTGTAATTCATGTAGAGTTAAGAGTTATGGCCTGGGTCATGTTATATTAATTGATTGATCTGCAGTTCAATTCAGTTCACAACACACAAAAGCTGCCTCTAGCATGATGGGTGGGGGACATTTGTGTATTTATTTTGCCTGCATCATTTGTGTCTACTTGTCTATGAGTCACTACAAATAAAAAAAATAATCATTATTTTTGATCAACTATATCTTCTGATAAAACATTTCTATCTCGAAGGGCGTGGTCTCTTCCGGACTGACTCCGCCCCATCCACAGGGGAATCGAGTTTTCACTTAATGGTTTGATGAGTGTGTAACTGATAAGAATCATTAAAAGGCTAACTTGCATCATGTCACACAGCTGTCTGCATATGTGTGTATACTGTATATAAAAATGACTCCTTTGGTTCAGATAAAAAATTTGTATATATATATATATATATATATATATATATATATATATATATATATATATATATTTATTTATATATATATATGTATGTATGTATGTATATATATGTGTGGATATAAATTAATAATAAAATACATTCTCAAACTGTACTATTCCTTCTTGGTGTCATGGTACCATCAAGTATTAATTTTTATCCTGCAGCACTGCATGCTGGGTATTTTAAATTAGCTTATAAATGTCTATAAGTCTAATTATTTATATGATAATTTAACATAGTTCCCAAGTAAAGAGAAATGTAAATATAGTACGCTTTTCAAACTAACTTAATGTACATACTTACATACTTAATTACCACTGATGTAAATGTGAAGCACTTTTGCTGCTCTTGGATAGTACCAGCTGTTACAGAGGCTCAGAAGTGGCCCGACATTCGAGACCTAAAAGCGTTCCTGGTCTATCACGTTTACAGTTAAGCCCATGAGACTGCAAATTAACCTCAGATTTAATTTAATTTGAGATGTTTTCTACATTCATTTTTTTCTGTCTATATGATTTGTAAAGCACTGTCTTTCCCTTGTGCATGAAAGGCGTTTTGTAAATTCATTTGCCTTGCCTTTACGCTAAAGTCTCATGAAAGGTACGAAGGTATATTAGATGTAGCTAAAAGGTACATAATTGCAAAGGTATATTGAAGACATTAAACCTTGCACTTGAATGATTTCTGTCCAGCGACAAGGTAAAGTTCAGTTTGCTGCCTTGATTTTTGGGAGTGTAGTTGGTTTTGGGACAGGGCTTATTTTTTGATGTTGCAGTGTTCAGTGGTATCAGAACGACAAAAATCTAAATATATATCGCGATATCGATTAACAAAGAACATATCGCGCTGCTCTAGTCGCTCCTCGTATGATTTAAGCTGTGAGGGCGGACTTAGAGAAACGTCAGAGCTATTAATCTATTTAAAGCGCGTGCGATCAGTGGCACAGCTTCACGCGTAAAGGCGCATCTGTGTTGAGAGAAGCGAATGGATCTGATTAACGCGGGAATATCGCAACAACTGCGACGGGAGAAATGAAATGCGCTGCGGCTGTGCGTCTCAAGTTCACACGAGGAATTTACTTGAATTTGTGACCCTGGGCGCAGGATGCCCCTTTCGCTCTTCCGGAGGAAAGATGTGCGGCGCTCACAAGTAAACAGTAGACTGATCCGACGCCAGCTCGGAGAGCCCTGATGTCTTCATTTGGTTTTTGGCATTCGGTGATGGTGGATTTCTCTCAAATTACCTGCACGGAGCTCAGCAGCATCCGGTTATCGCGCGACTCCGTGCGCATAGACAAGACTTCTCTGTAGAGACAGAAACACACAAACACGACAGACTTCACTTGGATACTGTGGATAAATGGATGAGGAACGGCTATATTTTTGGGGGAACCCCTCACGGATACAGTCACGCTGAAGCTTTTTGGATCCTTCAATGCCACCCGAGCCATCTGGAACTGCGTTTATATGTGAACTGCAGGTCTGCATGGGCCCAATTTAAGGTGAGTCAGAAAAGCTACAAATATATATATATATTTTTTTTTTTTTGAAATGCAGAAAATTATTTGGATCCGATTTTAGAGCTTGCTTAGCTGAATGCACAGAAACACAGCTCAGCAGTATCGTGCATTACGCGCGTGTTGTTGTGATTGCAGAAGTTGTTATTTGCGTTCGTGGCACCAGCGCTGCATGCTTCTCTACATTTGAAAACATCTCAATCCCTGCCGGGACTCTAGGTCATAACCTCACGTGCAATCTTGGGCTTCACCATATTTGCATTTCAGTCCTTACCTAAGGGCTAATTCTCGGTGTAATTTCGTCAGACGCTTTCCCTATATACACTCCTACTTTCAGTGCAATCAGATCTCATACTGAAAATATGCATTTACAAACTGCATCTGATATTTTCTTGCATATTAAACAAATCGACCAAAACTGTCACACAAGACCAATATCCCAACACCTACATTTATACCCAACACATTCCATCCATTTATTTATCAAGAAAACATTTTTATCTTCGATTTTATATTTCCTCTATAAAGCTATATGAAGTGTGCTTCTGCTGAAGGCTGGAACTGTAAATAAGGAACAGAAGTTGCTCTGCCACATAGCATTTTCTTCTCAGCCTGTATTGACAAAAATCTGTTAAGCATTAACTGAAATTGTGCTGAAATAGTGCTGCGTTTTTCTAAGAAGTTATAAATAATGCATCTGGAATGAAGATGCTTTAAATCCATAACATTTTTAAGAACTTTTGGGATTTGGGAGATTAAATCACTTTTAATATGATTTAGTGTGAATATTTTGGAGCATGTTTTGAACCACGTACTTAGCAATGTTAAAAAAATAAAATAAAAATAAAAAAAAAAAGGGCAGAAGGGAAAACTCTAAAATAATATAAACATAAATATTGTGGTTGTTGTTCCCCAACTATGTGAAATGAACTTGCTTTATCATCAGAAGAGGAATGGAAAGAATTTCTCACTGTGTGACTTAAACGTGTTGCATTCATATAAGTTAAGCATATAACTGTATAACCTTCAGAACTATGTGTTTTGTTACAGCTCCTTCCATAGGAACTGAGTCTAAAATGAAGTTATGGGATGTTCTAGCTACGTGTTTGTTGCTCCTGAGCTCCATATCCGCTCGCCCTCTTTTCAACAAGCTGCAGCCTTCCAAGAGTGCTCCTCAAGCCGAGCGTCGCAGTGAGCTGCTCGTCCTAGATCCGGTCATAAACTCACATCTCGAAACAGCCAGCCTGAAACAAGCCTCCATGGAAGAACAATGTAAGTCAGTGCCCTAGAAGAGCCGTACTTTACTTTACGCTTAATACTAAATGATTTTATTGTGAGACGTTTCTTTGTTTATCATCTGGGCAAAACAGCAAAAAAAGACATATTAGTATGATATTGTGTTTTAGAACTGGATCGAATTGTCATGTGAATTTGTGTCAGTAACAGTTTATTTTCTCAAGCAAAAATTATATTAAGCCATTCTTGTTGTGCCGTGGATGATCGTGCAAAATTGTCCCACAACGACACGACTGCCAAAACACTGCTGTCCAAATGTGGTTGCAGGGAAACTAGAGGTTGTAAACCACTGTGGTTAGCATCTATTTAGCAGAAACCACTTAGAAATGATTTCTCTTAGTAGAGGTATGTAATCGTATTTTTCAGCGTTTTGCGAAGCCCTAATCTGTACACAATGGTCAGAGGTGGTTTAATTAGTATCATTCCGCAACACGATAATGACTTTTCGAAGACGAGAGGAGGGGTCAGGAGCCAGAGCAATGGCCAAAATGACATTCCTTCTTTGAATGGTTGGTCCTCATTAGTGCTTTGTTAAGTAAATGAGAATGTGTTTACTATAAAATACCCACCTCCGTAACCACAATACTGCTGACAGTCTAGATTAATGTGTGTCCGTGGGGAAAAGTTTTGTAGAGGATGGACGTTTTAGGCAACAGACTCATACTTCCATTGTGTTTATGTCCATTTCAACAGCTGTGTGGGAGGCATCTCCATTTGTTTAACTAAAGATGACACTGGCTTGTCTTTACACAGTAGTAAACCTTTTTTTTTTCTAGATAAGGTATGGAATGCTATGTGAGAGATGTCTTCCTAAATGCTCCACCTCTTATCTTAAGAACAACATCTAATACCATTCCAATGTTTAGTGATACACAGTGGCATCAGTGTCTGGAACAGGATCCATTTAAATGCCATTATGTCTGACTGGTTATCCTGTTTGGATTTCACAATACACCAATATATTGAAACCAAAGCTCTTGAATCAGGCTAACTAAATCAATTCAGTGGTTTGATGAACACCCGGTCATGGTGCCTCAGAATTAGTGTGCAACTCTGGAAGACCAGTTGTAAACAGCTCGACTTTTTCATGTCCCTGGGCATCGTAGCCTGTCATTCTGGCCAACGAAAGACAGTTCTTTTTGTCAAAGGGCAGTGTGTATATAAACAGTGTTCACAATCACACCTGATACTGTTGTATGGGACCAGTCAGCCAGGCATTAACACGGATTGTATAACACATCTGGCTGCAGGATCTACAGGTGACAGTTAATGAAGTTCAGACAGCTCCACCCGTCTGAGGGCAAAGCCAGTCTGTTCGCTACACAAAGTGAAAAAAGTAAAAGGATAATCCCTGCCCATTAAAAATGACACGTCTTATCACACCCATCACATAGTGTGAACCTATAGTCAAATACCTTGGCATACCTGGTTCCATTAAACCATTCCTCAATTTACCTTGAACAACCTGGTGCTAATAGACTACTCCTTCTCTCATCTTATCTGCCCTCAATAAACCCTTCCTTACCTTCACTTACCTGTACCAAGTAAACCTTTCCAACCATGACCAACTTGCCTCCAGCAAAACCTTACCTTGACTTACCTGGCCCCAGTAAACCACTGCTTACCTTGACTTACCTGGCCCCAGTAAACCACTGCTTACCTTGACTTACCTGGCCCCAGTAAACCACTGCTTACCTTGACTTACCTGGCCCCAGTAAACCACTGCTTACCTTGACTTACCTGGCCCCAGTAATCCACTGCTTATCTTCACTTACCTGGCCAATTTCTGATCTTGACTTATGCAGTAAACTCTTCTCCTACTTAGCCTGACTTACCTGGCTCTGGTAAACATTTTAGTACCTTGACCTACCTGGAATCACTAAACCTTCCATCCCCTGACTTACAAGTCTACAGAACACCCTTCCAACCCCCGACTTGCCTGTTTCCAGTAGCCCTTCCTTACCTCAACTTACCTGACTCAGGGTGTAGCTTAATGGAATTTTAAGGGCTGTTGCTTTCTTTTGATTTTATTACTTGTTGAATCATAATAAAATTAGCTTCAAGAATACCTATTATAGTCTCAGGAGAGCTTTTCCAGATGCCATAATGCAGTCTGTTTGGCGGACATGTGAGAGAAGGAACTTCACGGAGTTCCTTCTTTAATGAAATCATTGTGTATTACATGTAGATCAAAGGATGCTACATTTTTCTCAAGTGCAGGACAGTGCATATGTTTTGAGTTTGCGGTCAAACAGATGTATTCTGCTGTACCTCAATGTCATAACCCAAATGCATTTTCCATATACTTGAGAAGAACAGAATATCGAAAATACAGTAAAATAAGAAATCACATTGCACCATTGCTCCTTATAGAAATATGTAACCATGTAGACACAGTATAAACAATACCATGGGCACAATTATGATCATTTCTCTGTTTTATCTGTTAAAAAGATGACATCAATGGACTGCACCCAGACCAGTTTGATGATGTAATGGACTTCATTGCAGCAACCATTGGCAGACTGCGGCGGTCTCCTGAGATGGACTCTGAGGGCAAGGGGAAAGAAAAAGGGAGGCAAAGAGGAGCAGCAAACACAGAGAGAGGAGCGAGAGGACGAGGAGAGAGGAAGCGAGGTCGAGGACGAGGCGGAGGCAGAGGGGGTAAAGGGAATCGGGATGAACTGATCAAAGGTCAAGGGCGCGGGTGCCTTCTTAAAGAGATCCACCTCAACGTGACGGACCTGGGGTTAGGTTACCAGACCAAAGAGGAGTTGATATTTAGGTACTGCAGTGGTCCCTGTTACGATTCGGAGACCAACTATGACAAGATCCTGAACAACCTCACCCAAAACAAGAAGCTTGACAAAGAGTCGCCTTCTCAGACCTGTTGTCGACCCATAGCGTTCGACGACGACCTCTCGTTCTTGGATGACAGTTTGGAGTACCACACTCTCAAGAAGCATTCCGCCAAGAAGTGCGCCTGCGTCTGATTTGTGCGCTTGGACAAGCGAAAAGACACTTGGACAAAATACAGAAGTCTCGCACTCCAGAGGGCTCGAAGCCAGTGCAGAGATAAATGCTGCTTCTCAGAGGAAAAGTGCAGGTCTCGAGTGTGTCATTGTTTATTCTGCACAGAGGTGCATGAATAGAATTGAAGGAGTAAGATTTAATTTAAAAAAAAAAATAAATAAAAAATTTCAGGAAAAGTACTTCAACAACAGGAGCAACACCTCAGTATTCACTGTTACAAAACCATGTCAGAGTATTCTAAGCAGGGATTGAAATGTAAATGCTGTCTAAGAGGCAACAATAACACACTCCATCAGCAAGTCACAGAGAAATCGCAACCTGACAGTCAGGGTATATACAAACTATAACTTCAGCTGTGTGGAACTGCTAGAGATGGGGGCAAGGGGTGTCTGCATGAAGGAGGCTATGGACAGCACAGAACTGTGGATCTTTATCTGAAGCCCTTCTGAAGAAATAGCTGAAGATGCCTGTGCGGACAAGGCAGAGCACCACAGCAGCCAGAACAGACTCATCACAAAAATGTTTAATATTCAGAAAATTATCTATATATATATAGTCTATATGGAAAAATGTATTTATTGAAATTTAATTAACTTATTGTTATTTATTGCAATCCATTGTATTAGAGTGTTTTTCCTTATTTATTTGTGAAGCTTTTTTCCCCCCTCTTCACCTTGGATGGTGCCAAAGTGGAGCATGGGTTTTTTTAAGAAAAAGCAGATGATGTGATAATCACATATTCTCACAGTTTATCTGGGCTGGACTTACTCATTTTAGGACATTAGTACATTAGTGTCTCTAGCCACTTTTTGGTTTAAAGAAAACGTCTGGTCCAAACAACAACAAAAAACTTAAAGGCAAGTGGACCAATTATGCTTTGGGAAAAAAAAAACACAGAAAAACTGACATCTTAGTTTGTAATACAGACACATCCAACACCTCACTATATCTGGCACCACTGGAAAAAATATCGTCTAAATTAGAAAAAAAAAAAATGCTAGGTCTGTGGTAGACCAGTATCGTGTTTACTCAATCAGAGCAGTTTGGGGGAAAAAACGTTAACATCAGTCCTCCAAATGCTCTCTCAACCAATTATCTGTTTGCAAGAAAATACAGCCCTTGCCCAGTGTTTATTTTCAACCATAATAAAGTCACTACAGCAAAGGTTTCTAGCACAACTGGGCTGTGCCCCATGGAGACGCATCATCACAAATAGAAAACATCCTTTTTAGTTGAAAGTTGTAATCCACGTCCCATTAGACAGAAAGGTGTAGATGTGACGGAGGTCCCTGGGGTACCTCAAAAACTCTTCCAGTAGATTCTGTGCTAAAATTTTGTTCCACTGTTAAATCTGGCCTCTCCGTAGTGTTTCAAACCAAGATTTTGTCTCAGGTAAACGTTAACAAACCTCATTCAAAGAAATGTGAGCCATCCAACCACATGCCCTAAAAAAAGCAGGACAGGCGCAGTACAAAATCCAGACCCAAACTTAGACACAAACACTGAAACGAGGCTTTCATGAAGAGTCACACACACACACACACACACACACTAACAGAAACAGCTGGTGATGTGTATGTCATGGGATGAGAGAACTGATTTTGGTCTCGATACTGTAGCTCGCTGCCACATGGAAAGGCCCTATGGGAACGGCACAATATTTCCAGAGCAATAATTACAGAGCGAAACCAGGTCTCGTGCAAACAACAAACACAGAGCTCGAAAAATCCACACAATTCAGATGTTCTGCTCAACATGTAATCCAAACATAATCTCCTCAAATCACAAGTCATCTCCTTTTACCTGCTCAATCCTGATTAGCTAATTATGAGGGAAATGATACAGTCTGCCCCGTGGCTCCATCCTCAAACACGTACCTGTGTCTATGTCGTGTCCTGGTGTAATCCTCTGTCCTGGTGTACGACGCTTTGTTCAACTGTATTGTTGTGATGAAGTTTGTGGAAAAAAAATAATAATAATAACTGTACACATGCAAATTACCATTTTTAAAAAATGTGGTGAAAACAATTTGCAGTAAGATTATAAGGGGAAAGTTGACTGTAAGAATTCCACCCTGCATTGTGAGAAAAAAAAACAAACAAACTTGTCTTACTTGTTTTGTGTTACTAAACCAAAGCTCTCTACAGACTTTATTTTTGTACAATATTCATTTTATAACTTTTTACAGAATAAAACTTGTTTCTATCACTTAAATGTTGGAAGAAATCAATCACATAAATACACAAAAGTTTCAGGATATTTAAAAAAAAAAAGAAAAGAAAAGAAAAGAAAAAAAGTGAGTAATGTATTGAAACGCTGACCGTGTCCGCAGATGATTTATGGTCATTTTTATAAGCGGATAAATGTCGACGCAGTCAGGACAAGTTGAACAGAAAAGCAGAAGAGTCTCACTGCAGACCCTCGGTGGGTTTCGAGCTGCAGAGCGACTCGGAGCCGTTAGAATAGATTAGGCAGAAGAAATCTGTTTTACATTCCTAAACACAGGCTCAGGATTGTACAGTAAACAATTACGGCTTGTAAAGACACGCAGTAAATCTGGGCACTTGGAAGAAATGTTTCCACCAAGCTGAGTGGATTTGGCTCAAAGTAAAAAAAAAAAAAAAAAAATGTGCTGCAGAGTGAAGCTTAAACGCTGCACCGAGTCTCTTCGACCTTATAGCTGGCCTCCACTGGCTCTTCTCCACAGACGGGGTGCTCACACTGGTGCTGTTAGAATCTGATTGCATAATGGCTTTGTTTACAAACCAGTGGACCAGTTCCTAAAAAGGTTTGCTTAACTAGCATCCTATGTTTGTGGTCACAAGCCGGTGAACCCGATTTCTTTAAGTCGTTTCTGACGCAACAATCCTCTGAACCAGAGACAGCGGGACAGACTTCATAGCTTTTTTGGGGGGGGGAGGTGGTTTCATCACTTACAATTAAATGTGTTTCAAGATTTTCAATTTTGCAAACAAAAACACATGACATTCCTGTCTATGCACCAACTTAGGGGCTCTGGAAGGAATTTTCAGATGGCACTGATGCCTCTGATGATCGTTTAAAAGAAATGCTGTCTCTGCAAGAAAACCATTCAGGAACACGTCCTACTTCAGAACCTCATGATTCGCCCGCATGGTGAATAGGAGGCAAGAACAAGTCAAAGCCAGATCTAAAACAATCCATGTGACTATCCAGTTCAAGTAATATTGTGTCAAGAAAAAATCAGGATGAGGAAACATCGGCGAATGCAAACTGGCCTTTAAAAGAATTCTGCAAAGTCTAGCGATACAAGAACATCCTTTTCTGAATAATCACTGGAAACTGAGGTTTTGTTGTAACTGGTCAGAAAAAAAACTACTACGGCCTGCCATTTCAGCCGAACGCGAAAAGAAGTAGTAGGTGGTCCAATCTGCTGACAGGCTTCCATTGATATATAGAGATCCTGGCAGGATTGCCAAACCCACAACACACCCTTCAGTCCACAACTAAAGTGGCATGGCGAACCCAGTGGGCATGGTTATGCCCTGACATCACCCAGTGTGGCATTCTGACATTCCACGGATCGTAATGGATATTGGAGTGGACCAGACAGCTGCTGACATCAGCACTCAGAATAAGCGCTGACAGATTGGGCCACAGGATTGGATTTGCCATGCTACTTCGCTACACATTACTGCCCTAAAAAAAATATAAGCGACCACCTTCTTCCTGTAGTTCTAGTTATCTGCTCTTGTGCTTAGTACATGCTCTTGTCAGGCTCCCTAGAAATCTTTATTCAGTATAGTAGAAGCAAAAATAAGGAAAGGAGAGGGTTCCTTTATTGATGCATTGCCCCCAAGAAAGTGCTTTGGTGAGCTGGTGGGTCAAAGAAAACTTTGAAACTGATATTATGTCAATATCATATGCCTAAAAAAAAATCCCCCCTGAAGTACTAGGTTAGCCAGAGGGGAAATTCCATGGAGTGGTAATGAGCAGAAATATGTAATCTATGTATATGACAAGCCCCTCCCATCACCTTCCATTCATCATTTATTATTGGTTCTCTATTATGTAACAGACCTAAAAGTAGACACAGAGGAGCATTAGAGATGAACTATTTATAGAAACATCATTATGGCCAAGTGAGATGATCAAGATGGCACTGACATAATTACACATAAAACCGTTCCTTTATTAGCAACATTTATTTTTTTTATTATGGAAACTTTTTCCTTAAATTTGAAGTGTGTGAGAACAGGAACACAACAGTCCCTGTCTGTCCACCCTCAGGTCAGTCTACAGATGTCAGGTGTTGAATCCAGGTTTTAAAAGAATCCACATCAGACATGTTTCTCAGACACTAGGGCTCTCTCCACCCAAGTAACTTTTGACGAGCTGGAAGAGAGAAGTAGCTAAAAATGATTTCAAAATAAATATTTACTGAACACGGTGAGTCACCGGGAGCAAAGCAAACCCGAAGACCGCACGTTTGGTGGAAAAGTCCAACGCTATAGTGAAGGGGGGGGTTTGGGGACAGAAAGATGGATCAGAGCTCTTGAGAATCAGTAGATTGGAATCTGTTGTGACACAGCAGCCTTCTGTTTGTGTACAGGCTGGGAGTCACCTCGGCACAAACATCTGAGCTCGTGATCTGCGACAAAACCTGGTGCGGTTTGTGGGAAAAAAAAAAAAATCACATTCCTTTATTAGAGAAATTAATAGATGGTCATGCACCATTTGGAAAGAGTTTGACTATGCTTAACCAAAAAAGGTGAACGATTCTACAGAGTTACGAGGTGAAAAAGCCACATGGTAGCATGCCGTTCTTTTCCTAATGCAAACGTGTGCACTGACCACACACGCTGCATGTTTATTTTGCGACATGACACAAAAATACAAATTGAAAAATCTTTAAAAACAAGCTGCTTCAAAAAATGTATCCAAACCAACATTCTGTACATTCAGTACTTGCAGGTCTACCCAATATAAAAATCAGTTACACTTCAGAACTGCATGATGTAGACGCTGTTGCCCCCCATCGCTCTCTCTCTCTCACTCTCTCTCTCAAACAAACACAAAAGCTAAAACAAGTGATTACGTCTTAAACATGCCTATGGTAAAATACACACAAGGTGGTAACTCCACCGATTTGAGGAGAAGAACTGTAATGCAGCTCTCGTTTTCAGATCTTGCGTTTCTTCCACTCTGGCTCCTTGTCGTCTTCCTCATCCTCAGATTCTTCCGCTGCAAACATGGGATTCGGCTGAGTCCTGCACGAGAAACGAGAGCAAAGTTTAAACATGTTGCACTAACAGAAGAATGTCCACATCTGGCAGAGTGTTTTCTTTTATTAGCAAAGTTAAGAGAAACAAAAACTAAACAAGTGGGTGCTTTGATAAATGACGACAAATCACGGATGAACTACAGGCCGTGTGGTGAAAAACTGCTCAGAGCTACCGTTACTCCTGGCATGCAGAGGCTTCGAACAGAGTTTAAATAAGATCCCTGGAGAAAGAGATTAAGAATGAAGAGCTGGAAGGACAGAGCAAGAGAAAATGAGACCAAAAAAAAAAAAAGCAGGAATGATTGAGAGAGGGAGAGTTATAGTGAGCGAGGGGGATTAAACCATTCTACTACTTTCATCACTCAATTCCGTACAGTGATTAAAATACAACATCTGGTCCTCGGTGAGTCATGGCATGGATGCTGTACTGGTCATAGAGGATGGAAAAAAAAGAAAGAAAGGGGGGGGGGGGAGTACATGCAGATAACTACAACTCTAGAGCTACAGAGAAATCTCTGGCTCTTACACAGCCAAATCTATCTTTATCTACTGCTGTAAAGGGCAATGCTGACCTCACAACCAGCTCTGTATATTTCAAACAAATTACTTTTCACGGACGCATTTGATTAGCCCCTGACAGAGGCCTGACGCCATCCACCCTGTTGCTGGGGCTGGAGAATTCCCTGATGAGTTCACCGAGACCACCAGTGTGAGTAATTACTGTGGAAGTAGCAGCGAGGCTTCATTAGTGGACAGATAAGTTGTAGGTAACGGCACGAGACAATGACGGTGGTGATGGACGACACAAGAGAAGTTATATATTCGACATGCAATCAGTTTCCAGGTTCTCAGATATCGGCGGAGTAGTATTTCTGTGTGGGCAGGTTACTGAGGTCAGGTGTGTGTACGTCTCCATCCACCTACTTTCTGGCATGATACCTGAGGAAAGCAATTAAGGCGGGCCGACAAAAGAAGAAACAGGATCATTTGTGCATGGAAGTGCTACAATAGCTCTCGTTAGTGTCGACAGTGTCATTAACGCTAGTAGCTCTAAAAGGCTGCACTCTGGTAATGACGGAGATTAAATTACAAGCCAACGCTCAAGCACGCATCACGACGCAAGCCAAGGTGTCGAACACAGGACTGCTCAAAGGACCATGCAAACTTAGGTGACAGGAAATTAATCATATCTCGGCTTCTGCGTAGGTTAAAACATAAAACATAGGAGATTCCAGATCGTTTGGATGGTAAAAGTACAGCGCTGATGAATTTTTAAATTTGACAATTAAATGGTGACAATTAAACAGTGGACACTTTCTATAATCTCAGTCTAATAATAAACAATAAAAACATGATTTTTCTTCAGCAAAGAAAAAATATCTAATCAGGTATATTAAGAGAAGAGATTTCTTTGTGTAATGTACAGAATTAAAGCTGCTCCTTCAAGTTTTCCTCTAAAGAGAGGACAGACACATACATGCTTCTCGGTAAGATGATTTTTTTTCTGTCTTATTACCTTTAAGTAAAAGCGATCACTGTTTACATGTTTATAGCTCTTAATCGTAATCACTGTGGTATACGAGGAATAAGACGCTCATGCCGAAAAACAAAACAAGCCGATATATTTTTCTGGCGTTATTCTTTACTTTCTGTGTTACACGAGTCACCTCACTAATTTCAGCTATTTCCTATTCTTTACATTAAACAAACTCAACGTCTATAATGCAGCAGCTCAACCTGCAGACACGCAAGATTCAACCTGCATCAAATATCACCTTCTAAACACTCCCTGCTCTGACTAATCCAAGCTGGAGTGCTCTGCATGGATCTGCCCCACAGGGTAAAAAAAGATCATTTATCAACAGCAGGGAAGTGTAAATCTCCCCGCTAACACTCTTTACAGAGAGCTGATCTAGTGATCCTATCTGTTTCTGATCAGGCCCTGTCAGGGTGGACTCCGTGTGCCGGCTGGACGGACCACCTTCGAAAGTCGGCTCCTTCATCTGCACCAGTCCAGGTAAACATCCTGCGGTGAGAAAGACGACGGAGGAGAGACAGAGAGATGGAGAGATAGCAGGCTGACAGCTTCTTATCAGCTGACACTAGGGGAGAAAGCATTTTTCACTTCTAGAGGGAACTAAAAGCCGCGTCTTTACCGTGATCCATATGCAGAAAACGTCAATACAAAACCAAGATAAATGTCTGCGCTTGACCGTCGGCCATCCTGCTTTCTTTTTTACTACTTGTAAACAGAACATAAAATTAGGGCTTCGACATCCATTAAAATTCCCTAAGGCTGGAAACTTGCTGAGGCACCGGTTTTATGTTAACCTGAGAGAAAAAGAAATCACCAGGAGGACCGACTGAGCTGTTTTCTAATTTAAGCGTAATTAAATTCAACATAGTCAATCAGCCAACACATACTAGACTTCCTACATTTTCTTCCTTAATGTGCTTAACAAGTGTGGGAAGTTTATAACTAGGCCCAATTTAGGCTTAAATTACACATTTGGCTCAAACTGCGTCGAGTTCAGTAACCTTTTATGTGGTGTCTGCCACTGTTATATGAAAATAGACTAAAGTACAATGCTCAGCTCCAAAAAAACATAATAATCTCCATTCAGACTCACGTACATGATGTGGCAAAAAATATATAAAGAATTTTAAAATTAGAAGAGCTTTGGTTTTAATTATAATTTTATTTCTACTCCAGTGCTGTTGAATTCTCTAATCTGATTAGTCCGAAAAAAGAAAAGAAAAGTATGGCCAGGATACTTTACATTCATTCCCCAAGATTGAGGGCGAGTTAAAAATAAAATGTATGGGATTATTATTTAACATTCATTTAATGCTGAAACTGTTAACCAGCATTAGGAAAAGCTTTCCATCAGAAACCATTAAGACAACATAATCGCTAAACGTAGCATTTATCTAAATAAACGTTTATTCCATTTCCTCTGGAGGACCTTTGCCTTTTTTCAGCCCAGTCTGCAACATGAGCTGTCTCAGGTAGTCCCTCAAACACACACACACACACACACACCCACCGAGCTTTTTAAAACATTCATGCATCCGTCAGCCGAGGCGTGACAACAAGGATGCAATACGCAGGTGCAACCTGACCTGAGTCACGCACACATGCACACACACATCTTTCCCCTCATACACAAACACACACTGGCCTCTAGTTATATCAGGACCTGTCACTGACAATAGCCTCGCGTGTGTGTGAGGGGCCCCACGTTGCCCTTGGCTGCAGTGTTTTTCTATTTTCCTAAGGAAAATTTTTTATCTAATCTAATCAGTCTTTAATCCCAAGCTCTCTGCTTTTACCTCCTGATACAAAAACAACTGGCTGCTCACACTTTGTACGCAGGCGCGACCCAGTAGGGGTTCTCTGCTGCCTCTTGGGCGTGGCGCAGGATGGCCTCGCGGGGGTTGCTGTCGTCTGTCTTGTCCAGAGCGATGTTCTTCACGATGTAGGATGACAGGGTGCCTCCGTGGGCTGCCACGCGACCCCCCCTGCCTGTGTGTCGAAAGCGCAGAGAGGAAAGTGAACATCATGAGGCAAAACATACAAGTCAAAATCATTTGTATAAATACAAATAACAACTTCAATGGCCTTTGTAAAGCGAGATGGGTCAGGAAAACCCAGGCCGTCCCTTCCTCCGGCGCATGTACACACATGCTAAACGTTAAGAAAAACATCCTCCACTCGTTGAAAGGATATTTACGTTATGTTTAAACACGGGAGACCCTGAGACCTGCTGTAGGCTCGGCGATCAGCGGGAATCTCCCAGATATCGTGGCGCTGACTGAGATTATGTTAAAGAAAAGTTTATGGATGTGTGGAGAGAGACTCGTCCTGTATGACTGACAGATTTAGCAGAGCTATAGAGGTTGAGGAAACCGGAGCGCTCACCGTGCCACACTTTCCACACCTCAGCCTCAAACAGAAATGAGAAAAGGAGCCAAAGCCAGTCAGACCTGGTCCTCAGCCAAGTCTTTAATGTAATCTTACAGTATGTTTACTCAGAGCCACAGTCTAGATCCCACAGCAGCCAGGATCTTAAGAAGTGCAGCCAAGGAGTACGAGAGATACTGCAGGGGCCTGCAGCTTCACGAGGGGTTTTACATCACCTGGGCCGGACACGGGCGGCTCGGGCTTGTGGGATTTCACAGGGTCGAGTCGGTCTTTTTCCAGCTGCTTTTTGGTGCTGCGTTGTCTGGCCTCGCGGAACATTGGCAATGCGTGGGCTGAAAAAAAAGAGACAGACACACACATACATGTATTAAGTAAGCTATACAACTCCGTAACATGAGCATAACAAAGATTAAGATAAAGAAACAAAACCGTAAACAGAGCACTACACCCTCCAGCTTCATCATAGCAACCACAGAGAGCTGTAACACTTGCTGTGTTTTTATTTACTTTTGATTAACGTATTCTGATTTCACAAGGTCTCACACACTATCACATGACTGGGGTGGACAGAGGATTCGTGGTTGTGAGGAAAAAATAAATAAATCAGGAGTAGGAAAGATGAAGCGATTTTCCATTCAGGAGCCCTGTTGTCACTGTGCAGTGTTAATTCCTCTCCTGCATGCTACATTAAGCAAAGAGGTTAGTGGTGACACGTTCAACCGCTCTGCCTCCCTCTCCCTCAACAAGCCATCATTCTGCTTCCCTCCTTGAATTTTCCATGGCTATCCCGCGATGCGTCACTCAGCTCAGCCTATCGGCTTACGGCACAGAGCATCAGCGCTTGTTAAATCATGCGCTAAATGTTGAATGCTACTACGGCCACTGGAGAATGTGGTTAATGGGATACAGAGGGAAGTGAGAGTTTTGACGGCGAGGTGTGTGTCATGTGGGCGGAGAGTCAAGATGTGTTTAGGGTTTGTGTGTGGCATGCAGTGACCTGACCGGAGGCCTCATGCCAGGCGCGTGGTGGATGGAGTGACGGACGCTAATGGCATCATGGCTTGCGGGTTAAGGGCCGCGTGAGACAGCAATCCGATGGAAAGCACTCACACACACCATACTGCAGCACTAATGGGCTTGTGACAGCAGTGAATGGAGAAACCCTTCTAGGGCAGCACTATTCTCCTATACTCTTCTGACTATTCTGTTAGTGGAGATGTGAATGTACTCAAAACAATGTGTGTAAATTGTGGTATGTTCATGGTATGTACATGCATTCAGTTTGTGTGTGGTTTGGGCACTCACGGGTGATAATGTAGTCCTGCGTCAGCGTCTCGGCATGCTTCTCCTTCCTCTTGCTCTTCACAACACAAAGTTTGGCGCCCCTTAAAAACAAAAAAACGTCCCGAACAGGAGCACATGAGCGACACTTTCCCTGGGACATAAGGGATGTTTTTTTGTTTTTTACTATTCTACAAAATCTAGTTCTAATCTTTTTCACAAATCTTTTGATGTGTTCTGTCAGGGTTTTTTTGTACTTTGTTTTAGAGCAGTACATATACACTACCAGTCAAAAGTCTGGACACACCTTCTAATTCCATGGTCTTTCCTGATGTTTATTTCTTTCTACATTGTAAAACAATGCTGAAGGCGGCCAAAATACACAATAATGTCGTTTGAACAGTTGATATTGAGATATGTCTGCTACTGATGCTCTGTAAAGCCTTCATAACAGCTCTAATCTGAGGTGCTGTTAATTGGTGATTTCTGAGGCTGGTAACTCTAAATGAACTTCTCCTCTGCAGCAGAGGTCAGTTTTTTCATGTGAGCCAGTTTCATCATGGTGCTTGATGGGTTTTGCAAATGCACTTGACAATACTGTTCTTGCAAAAACTATTCCAGAACACCTGACCTTTGTGTCTTAAAATAACAACTGACTGTTTTTTGTTGTCATTACATATGGATTACTTAAGTCCATGTGTGTTATTTCATAGTTTTGAAATCCCCAGTATTGTTCTAGAATGTAGAAAATAAATCCCTAAACAAAAAACACTGCATTAAAAGGTGTGTCCAAACTTTTGACTGGTCGTGTAGATCTGATTTGTAATAATAATTGGATTTCTGTTTGTCCCTATGTACTTCTCCTGGATTTTTTTAATGCACTGAAACTGTGGGAGCAGAATTATGATGTCATAACCTGCAAGTTAAAAAATAATAATAACACAGAAGTCACGATATGATTTATGTAAAAGAGAACATTTGATGACGGAATGATAAATATTCCAACATCTGACTAATATATGGGCTGAACTGCTGAAAAAACATTTCAAATGTTTACAAATCATAGAATATCTGTAAATCGCACGGCTGCTTGTCGAGCATTGATTTTCCAGACAGGCAGCGTGTGAGGCCCTGCAGTCCTTGCCCTCAGTAATCACCACTAATGGACTCAAACAGGACAGTTTAATGAACGCTTCCATCTGACAGCCTCCCAGCTGGAACTGATGGGACTGCCGGTAGTTGATTCAGCAGACTTGTCCGTCTCTCCCCCCGGTCCTCGCTACTCTATCTGACCCCTGCGTCGAATAATTACTGATCTGAGTCACACTAAACACACACACGGCTAATATTTCTCCCTGTGCAGTAGTGAAGAAGTTGGAAGATGAGAGGAGGGACTCTGGAGCTCACTGCACCTCTGGCTCTTGACTGGGTCGTAGTAGACTTTGGCCAGACCGTTCCCCGTCCCGACCATGATCTGATTCAGCTTTGGATGCCAGAGACAGCGGACCACACTCTGGGGGGAGAGAGAGAGAGAGAGAGATGTGGAGAAAGAAAAAAAAACAGGAAGGAGAGAGAGGGAAAGAACAAAATCATTTGGGACAAGTACAGGAAATATACAGAATGCTGAGGAAAACAGTGATGAGAAAGCTTTAGAATGTAAGCCAGCGGCAGCGAGCTGCTGAGAAACACTGAGCGAGGATTCTCCCTCTCACTAAGCTGTAGTTGACTATATTTGGGCTTTGGGTAGAGGCCTGGATTTCACATTCTCTGTGTGACAGATGGAGGATGTGTGTGTGTGTGTGTATGTATGTGTGTAATAGAGACACAATGACAGTCTGCAATATGAGCAAGTTTTTAAGCATCACAGTGATCTTTTCACAAACAAGAAAGGCATTTTTGTAGCCTGAATGCTTGAATGGAGAAGTAAAACAAATAAACACAACACAATGCCAAGGATTATACTGATATTTACAAAAAATTAAAAAGTAAATAAACAAAATAGCATGTACATATTACGCAGAATTGTCAATCCAAGATGAACTGATGGTTTTTATATCATAAATAGTACAGTATATGACAGAAACGTAGAAAGTTTCCAAAAATAAAACTGCAGCACTGCACAAGAACTGGAGCAGAGTAAACACTTGAGGCAGGAAGGGAGTGGAAAAGAAATTCAGCTTCGCTCTAAACAAGTGCTAGTGGTGGATGGTGCAAGAGAAAGTGTACGGATCAGAAGAGACCCACAGGAGCAATAGAGGGTGTGTGGACAGGGAAAGCTGCTTAGTGTCCAGCTGTTCAGGCCCTCTTTGGCTCGGCTAAGCTCGACTGACCCAGAATAAAGCTTTATCGTCATCCCTCTGTGTCTGCTTGCCATGTGTGGAGGACTACAAGTCAACCTGTGCGCTCCATTCTCCTATTTACTTAACTGCCTGAGCATTTTATGGATTAATATTCATAGACTTGATGACGTCACATGTATTGATCTCATGCATGTTTTGATTTTAGTGCACAATAGGAGAACTATGCATGTGTGTGAGTGTTTGTACTCGAGAGAAACAGTATGTGCTCATTTGAGAGTGTGAATAACTGGACATAAGTCTACCACATGGTAACCAATAGGCTCAACAGGTTTCGCCATCGATGCCAGAGCTAAACAAGCTCATTAATCAAGAGCATTTCTTGTGAGAATACCGCTCCAGCCTCTGACGCACCTCTGCTGGGGCGAACACGGGGCACTGAATCTCCAAATATAGCAGGAGGAGTGCCAGCCACAACAAGCTCCTCAGCCTATTTACTCCACTTCAGGATCACTGTGTACTGCAGCAAAATGAACACAAACAAATATAAATATGACGGCTGCAGTGTCGTAATATGAGAAGTATGCAGAAGCAGAAACGCTTTCTTTTGGCAACCATCAGTGAGCTTGTGTATTCGGAAGAGGGCAGATAGCGCTTTCCTTCGAGTGTGTTACTCTGCCATGTGATGCAGCATGAGCAACAGTTCTAAAATGTGCAGTACAAAGCTCAGAGGATTATTAATCGTGTGTTTATCAGCGTGAGCGCTAACAGGAGTTATATTATGTAATATTCCAGATTACTGTCCATATGAGCAAAGTGCAAAGGTAGATATTCTGCTTAGAGTTGTATTTAATATTAAAACTTTTTCCATTGCACTTTCAATTAGTTAGTAATGTAAAACGCTGTCAACGGAAACAGCAGGAAAAGCAGGATAATGTCGTTCTGCTGAATTTGTCCTGCCCAGAGAGATTCATTAGTGAAAAGCTGCCAATTAGAGAAACAGAGAATGATGAGGCTGTGTTAAATCATGCCCTGATTAACATGAGCATGGCTCTGCTGCTGTGTGATGACCACATCAGCTGGCAGTACAGCTGGCAGCCGCTTTTGTCAGACACGTCTGCTCTCTGTTGGATAACAGACTGTGCTGCGACAAGCCACACCGAGCCAGGAGAAGTAACTGCTTGCCAACCTGCTCTGTTTTCATTCTGAGGCACTTTAGTGGAGATTCAAAAGCCCCTGCGGTTTGAAACGTCCCAATGAAATGCCATTTTTATTCATCATCAGTCAGGTAATCGGATAACGTCTGATCATTCACTCATAAATAAGGAAGAACACGTTCAGTGGGGAGCTGTTACAAGAATAGTGAATTATTTTCAGCAGCACATGCCAAAGTATTTCAATTACATTTTTTGGGGTTTTCACTTCATTTATTAAGGAACGACGTAGCATACTGTTCTATCTATATATAGTCACAGCTAATGTCGTGCACTAAAACAACATAGTTCTCGTTATAGCTTATGTCAGAGCAGCTATACAAAGTCATTCCCTCACCACACTCCCTCTTTTCTCTCTTGCAATCAAAGTCCCTGTGAATTAGCTGCTGCTTTAAAAACGATTTCAGATCGAACACAAACCTGTGATGTGTTACTGCCGTTATAGATAATTAATCATCATAGACAATGATGATCGTCTTGCACTGGATTGGAGAATTTAACAGCTGTGTTATAAAATAATATAAGAACCATGTTGTTGCACTAGTAAATGATGAAACAATATGAGGAAGCTACAGCCTGGATTTGCCAGAATTCTTCTATGAAGAGTCTACTGTGAAAATCCAATCCTTTCCAGAAGGCATTACAGAATTTGTAGGAATTACAGGGGGGCACCAAGGCTTTCTGTATGAGCTTGAATCTCTTCTCAACAGCATGAACTGCAATGCTAGCCAGAGGATAACCTCACCTCAACCTCCATACCAGCTTCATTATATCGCACAATCCACATGGGAGGAGGAGGAGGAGAGGATACGGGTTTGAGGTACGTCAAGTGTGATCTGTGTACTGTAGCTTATGCAAACAAATACACATGTATGACACATGCTGTGAGAATGGCAAACGTGTAGCCTGGATGCGGGCCCCCTGAAAAACCCTCAGGAATTCATCTACCCCACTAACTAACAAAAGGAACGAAGCAACAGGCCAGATAAAGGTTTGAGGCTGTCAGTGATGTTTGGACAAATATTTCAAAAATAATGCTCCGATGGCGGCTGAAGGAAATGTTTTATCATGGCGTCTCCCTCCTTCTGGGTTGTGTCATGCTTGGAACAAATGATGAAGTCAAACATCAAAAGCTAACACACCTGCGATGTATCCTAATGGATAAATTCGCAATGGACAAGCTTTTAGTGGGTTCATGAGGTTTGATTACATTGGACTGTATATAATTTAAGCATCTGCTAAATCCTTCGATCTAGTGACTTGATTTTAAGGTGCAGTTCCACTCTGGGTCCAATGACATTTACCAAAAAAAAAAAATCTTGAATATCAACTGTTGAAAGGAAAAAGAGGTTTTCTTTTAACTGCTTACAGCAAACACTCGCCTTAAGCCGCTCTCAAACCGTGGTGAGAAACTGGACGTCTAAATCGATTTCACACCTCAGGGAAAAATTCTCAGCCAAGAGCGTATTTACTCAAGCCAGCCTCAAAACGTGTTCGCTGCCATCCACCTCCTTACCCAGAGCATGACCCTGCTGCAGGGTTATGTCGAATGTTTATACCCGTATGATTGGTGGCTTTTCCTTTCACAACCCCGGTGCACCACTTCAGAAAGAGACGGCACTTAAATTCTTCAGCTGTCCTGCCGAGAACCTTGGATAAACATGATAAATAGCGAGTTCGTCAGGGTCGCGCCAGGGCAAATCACCCGATAAATAACTCACGGGGACCTCCGAGACATCTATGTGAGTTTACACGACTGTAAAGCCCGTTCCTCAGATCAAGAACAGAAAGGAAACGCCCTATTCTTTTTATTGATGTTAAAGCTGTTGGGTTTGTGGAGCCAGAAATCGAGACAGGTTCCCACCATCGGCGTGTAGATGTTGAAGATGGAGAGCCAGATGGAGGGAAGAGCTTTCAGGGCTGCAGTGTTATGACTAGAGGAGAAGTGATGGGGAAATCTAAATCCAAGAATTGCTCCCATGACAAATCTCCTCAAGAGCACATTCCATCACGGATGGCCACGGGAGCCTTCGAGAGACATTCGTGGCACACGCTTTTGCGCTTTTCACCCAGTTGTCCACAGAGAGAGGTCCTGACAGAGATGTTACACTCACTTCATACCAACACTCAAAAAGAGTGCTGAGAAGAGCTGTCAGGAATTACTTTGTCCTTCTTGTAAAAGTTAAACAGATTAAGAATTCACTAAGCTCAGTCCTTGCATTAAGCATTTACAGAATACAAAAAAGCAACGTCAAGACTGTTGATTCATTCATGAAGCTACTACTAAATGTTAAATATAAATGTAAAAATGTTTGTAAATTACACGAGGAAGAAAAAGCTGGCAGCTGTAACAGGTAGCATGTAGTGAAATTTTTGTATTTTGCAAGTATATTTTGCTATAAATCATTTTAAATTAAAGCAGCATGTTAAATGTTGAGTTAACTGATTAATTCAACAGGTTTGCTAACTAGACATACAGCGCTGTGAAAAGGTTTTTGCATATGTCACACTTAAAAGATTCAGATCATCAAACAAATTTTAATATTACACAAAGATAATGCAAGTAAATACAAAATGCAGTTTTTAAATGATTATTTCATTTATTAAGGGGAAAAAAAGCTGTCCAAACCTACCTGGCACTACATGAAAAAGTAATTGCCCCCTAAATCTAATAAACTGGTTGTGCCACCCTTTGTAGCAACAACTGCAATCAAGCGTTTGCGATAACTGGAATTTTGGTCCACTCTTCTTTGCAGAATTGTTTTAATTCAGCCACACTGGAGGGTTTTCGAGCATGAATGGACTGTTTAAGGTCATACCACACCATCTCAAATGGATTTAAGTCTGGATTTTGACTTGGCCACTCCAAAAACCTTAATTTTGTTTTTCTTCAGCCATTCAGAGGTGGACTTGCTGGTGTGTTTGGGATCATTGTCCTGCTGCATAACCCAAGTGCGCTTGAGCTTGAGGTCACAAACTGACGGCCGGACATTCTCCTTCAGGATTTTCTGATAGAGTGCAGAATTCATGGCTCCATCAATTATGGCAAGTCGTCCAGGTCCTAAGCAGCCCCAGACCATCACACTACCACCACCATGTTTGACTGTTTATCATGTTTGTCTTTTTATTAAATGCTGTGTTTTTGGGTTTTACGCAGATGTAACAGTTGTCCGACTTCAGCTTCAACAATCAGCACAGAATATTTGCCCAAAAGTCTTGGGGATAATCATGATATTTTTTTGGCAAATGTGACACAAGCCTTTGTGTATTTTTTGGTCAGCAATGGCTTTTGCCTTGGAACTCTCACATGGATGACGTTTTTGCCCAGTCTCTTTCTTATTGTTTAATCATTAACACTGCCCTTAATTGAGGCAATTGAGGTCTGCAATTGCTTATATGTTGTTCTGGGTTCTTTTATGACCTCCTGGATGAATCGTCATTGTGCTCTTGGAGTAATTTTGGTAAGCCGGCCACTCCTGGGAAGGTTCACCACTGTTCCAAGTTTTCTCCATTTGTGGATAATGGCTCTGACCGTGTTTCGCTGGAGTCCCAAAGCCTCAGAAATGGCTTTATAACCCTTTCCAGACTGATACGTCAACTATTTTGTTTCTCATCTGTTCTTGAATTTCTTTAGATCGTGGCATGATGTGTTGATCTTTAAGCATGCTTCACTTTGTCAGACAGGTTCTATTTAAGTGATTTCTTGATTCAACAGGTCTGGCAGTAATCAGGCCTGGGTGTGTCTAGTGAAATTTAACTCAGCTTTCTAAAATAATGTGCTTAATCACAGTTAAGGGGCAATTAATTTTTCACGTAGGTTAGTTAGGTTTGGACAGCTTTTTTTCCCCATAATAAATGAAATAATCATTTAAAAACTGCATTTTGAATTTACTTGCATTATCTTAATGTAATATTAAAATTTATTTGATGATCTGAATCTTTTAGGTGTGACAAATATGCAAAAGATTATAAAAACAGGAAGGGGGCAAAAACCATTTCACAGCACTATATCAGTTATTATTGTCAGATTTCCTTCCTCCTATTCACATTGATTCTGTTATTTATCAGGAAATTGTTATTTATAAGTCTCCTTAGCAAGACTGTATAAGACTCTTTTAATAAAAAAAATGGAACACCTTTGATATGGAGAGACCCGAAATTGTATTGGACTTTGTGATTAAATAATGGTATTTTTATGGCATTCATATCTGAATGCAGTGAGAATATTACACTTTAATTTACTCTGAAACACCAGCTGCACTAATAAAAAATGTCTCATTCACTGCTTTTACTTTGGCAGCATCGTAGCTTTATTCCTAACGCTGTTGAATGGATCTGCCATGTGTTTTCTTTATCCAAACTACTTCAATTTGTGCTTTTAGATTCAAGTTCATATAAAGCTTCCATGTGCGGGCTTGGTGTTGTGTGTGAAATCAATGGCTTTATTAAACTGCGTGGTGTGTGTGGAGGAGCATGAACTCTCCGGGGAGTCAGATTACGGTACAAGACCGGAAAGGGGCGGGACATTTGCGTATTCAAATGGGATGAATTTTTATTTATTTCTCTATCTATTTTTACAGGTTTATTTGATATTAACATGATGAATGTACAATGTGCTTAATTAGGGTGAAATTTAAACAGGTTTATTGAGTTAATTTGATTTTATCCATTCTGTACATATTCTATGAAACTCAGCACTCAGAGGTGGCTCTAAAAACTTCATAAATTCATTAGCTAGCTAGTCAAATCTCCACTGCATTGCTCAGCCTCAAAAAGCAACAACTAATATAACTCAGATAAAGCGTATGTAGAAAACAAATTATGTGCATTAATAAAAATTAATGAATAAAACTAGTTGAACTTTTACCTAGCCATAGCCCCTCATTACACATTTGAGTCTATTTATCCATTCTGTGTCACTGACTGTGTCTTGTACTAGCATTAGAGTTATACACAACAATCAATAAAAATGATTTTGACTATTTTCCGCTGAATTTTTTCGGGGGCAGTCACACTGTTGACCGATGTTACTTCCCTAACGTTAAAGTCAAATATAAATCTATATTTTTATTCACAATAATGAACACAAAACATTGTCCATTTACATTGACGCAAAGCAAGAGAACTGCGTCAGCAAATGTTTCAAGCAAAAAGAGAAAATATTATTAAGATAGAACATAGAAGAAGGGGGCGAGGCTTCAGTTAATGATGAAGGGTTCAAAAGGACCTGTGCGACTGTCAATCATCCCAGATTAATGTGCTGATCATTTACATTTTACTGTGGAAAAAAGACCATTCTTTTTATATAGCTGAAATAAATGTGTGCCTATAGTAATAAATAGTCCCAAAGTTACATTTAACAACCCATCAATAGTTTTGAAAAGACTCCTTTCATAAAGTGAGAAGAGTTTTTTCTTTCTCTGATTGTTGGACAAATTAATGACAATTAAAAACACACACAAACACTGGTGACCATTAACTGAATCTGCTTGACTGCCTGCCATCTATGAATTAGATATGAGCAATTTGTCAACCCCCTGAAATAAACAGAGAATTACACATGAACTTAAACTAACATTTAAATCTATTAGCCCTGACCTTTTTCGCCACTGTCCACTCAAGATGTTGTTTTTGGGAGATAAAAGGTTGCCTACAGAACTTTGGACTCAGGGAGGATGCATCATCTTGATTGCATTTATGGAAAAAAAATAAGTCAGCGCTTTGTGTATACAGTTGGCACACTCACCGCGCTAGCCACTTCGATCTCGTATACTTTCTTGAAGGACTCTCTGTCAAAGAAGGCCAGTTTGCCGTTCCCTTGGTCGCGCTTCACTGAAGTACCCGTCACCAGGAGTTTATCATCAGGGCTGAAGCAGCAGTCTGTCCTGTGCTCAGACACGAGATAACACACAGCTTTATCAGCGATTAAGTGCTTTATTTAAAGCTGCTTCACCAGGTTTATCAACATGCAAGGATAACATGGTGAAGGCATCGTCTGGGAATATTCAGGCTTACATTGGGAAGTATGAGCACAACCCTGTGGCAACATTGAGAGGTTTCTTGAAGTTGCGAATGTCCCATGTCTTCAGAGTGTCATCCCCTGCAAACACACAAACAGAAGAAAATGTCAAGATTGAGAACAGTACTGAATGCCAACATGAGTAATTTGAACATCAATGCAGAGAAAAAAATATCAAAGACGTTCCTCTCTCTCTCATGTAATTGAGAGCGACGGGAGGGGGGACTGAATAAGATCGATTGTGTTAGCGTTTGAATCAGAGTCAGTGTACGCTATAGCAGCGAGGCAGCCTGTTCTGAGGTCAGAATTCACTTGGATGCGTCACGTCGAAGGTTGAGTAACGCTTGGACTGGGGATCTCCAATCGCTGACTAAAGCTCCAGGAGATGAACCCAAGCCAGCTGGGAAGTGCATGCTCAAAGGAAGGCCTGTAATGCAAGCCAAAACCCAAGCGAGTGTGTCCATGTCAATCCTGCCAGCCATCCTCAGAGCTGCATGTCACTTTGGATTCAGAGCAAAGAAAAGATCTTTATTTTTCCCCGAACAATACAGCTTTGTAGCTGGGGTCAGACGTTATAACCCCAAGGTTACAAATGGTTAGGGGTGAAATAGCAGCATTTCTTCCCCTCGGACAGCGACACTGACGATGTGTAGCTTATCTTACCTCCTCGTGAAGCGAGCGTGGTTCCATCGTAGGAGAAGGTGAGGCAGGAAGTGTCCGAGCCGACAGCATGGGCTTGGCGGCAGTGGAACTTGGTATGAACCTGGAGAGACCCATAAAGAAAAAAAAGGAAACATTTGTAAGTAAATAAAATCCACCACCCACATTTCTCATCCATGAGTGTGTGTAAAACATGTGGTGCACACACTTTCGGAGACTCAATTTCCATTATCAGTCTTCCTGCCAAGCCACTTTTATACTATGTGAAGAATTTGCATTTGCTACTTTATTCTCTTTCATGCTCAGTTACTCCAAGTGCTCATGAGATTTTTATTTACTGCAGAGGAAGAAACATACCATACTTGACTTCCAACCAGGAAATGTTTGGACCTCAACAATTTCACCACAGTTTTGATGTAAAAGAGTATTTGATTAAAAAACATGCATTCTTATTCACATACGCCACCAGATTTCCATCATCTTGTTAGCGTTACCCTTTCAGCATTACATTCTAAAAGTAAAAATACCAACCTTCTAGGAATCAATATAACTAAAAAAAAAAAAAAAAAAACCCTGAAAGTAATAAAATGATCCCATGCTGGAATGGAGTGCAAAGTACTACTCTTTGGTGTTTAAAGTATTTTTACTGCTGTAATCATTTGTACTAAGGACTCTGTATCCCAGATGTTCTCCTGAAGGAGGAGATGGCAGCTTAGACGTCCCACTTAACAGAGCTATGAAGAACCCGATGCTCTGCCAAAGCAGAGTCACAGTCCAAAAATCCGTAGAATGTGCATTTTATATCTCGGTCAAAGCTGAACTCGAGCCACTTCCTTATCATTCCAAACGAGCGTGGGATCTAAAATTACGAATGCTTTCTAAAAGCAAAGTGTCCACCACAATATATAAGGGTGTTTGTTTTTTTTTTTTTGCTTTACCATTTCACACACAGGAATAAGGGGGTCTCGGCACTTTTTAATTAAAATATATGTCTGTTCTTTTTTATTAAAAATAATGTTTAAAACACCTACAACAGCACACACAGCCCCACCTTCTCATGCGCTTTGAACCAGAAGAGTTCATAAGCAGAGTTTCTACAAGACACCCATCTTAATATGTTAGGTACAATAAACATGAAAAATCCCATCATGCAAGTTTCTTGCAATGATTTGAGTGAAAGAAATAAAAGAACAATGTTGTTTTTTTTTTTTACCATTACTGGGAGTTGTTACTACTCTGATAAAGTGCCACTCTGTGCATAGGCCTAAGTGCAGCAATTTCAGAAATTGCAGCTTTATTCCATGATCTATACTTACAGTTAAAGATGTGGATACAGTCATTAAACTATGTGACATTTATTGCTCTTCTGTCATGTTTTGTCATTCACTGATGCACAGAGATAACAGTAAAGCCTGATGGAAGGAAATGAACACGAGTTGAACTGTTAATCCAAAACAGGCAGTAAAAGCCTCTATTCAGACCCATCAATAGCACTGCAGAGAAAAGGACTGCAGTGTCACATGTAACAGGATGGACACGTGCCTCACACCACACACGTCATTTCTCCACAGAAATGGAGATAAAATCTATAAAAGCTTGCTAGAGAGGCTTCATTCACAGGAATTCTCCTTTTTTTTGTATATTGTAACATGAGGACAATGTCATTAGTAGAATGGTTAATAGAGCACTTTCCACTCCAGACTTGGTCTCCAAAATGACTAAATAACCAACAAAACTCATTTTCACATACCACCAGAAACCAAATCAAAGCTACTTTCCAATACATATGCGTATAAAACCCATGTCAGCTGTAAGTCATTAACACTATTCTAAAAACAAGGAGCATAATAAGCTCTTTTTGTCCACTTCTCTTCTCAGCACACAATGAAGCACTAACCGAGGACCACGTCCAAGCAGGTGTTCACAAGATGGGCCGAAAAATTCACTGATCGGCTTCTTATCACCTATCTGTTTAACGTTACAGACAAACTGTGACAACTCCATCAAGGAGCTGATGGAAATAATAATCCAAAGACACATAATTAATAAAACCTGCTGGGATATGTTTTGCAAAGTATGTGTGAAAAATAATGATTTTTGTGATAGAGAAATATTGCATTTTAATTCGTCTCTTCTTGATGTGGCAAGATGCACTAAGCAACATGGCCAGGCTGCATACATAACGTGAGAAGACCAGAGAGGAAAATGGCTTGGCAATGAATAGACAATGGATAGTGGATGGAAAAATAACCACAATAATTGCTGAGGCAAAATGAAATAAAAGCCACTAGCTGTACCCAAGAAGAGTTTCCAGTTGGTTGTGTTGGGTGCAGTGATTTGGAAAAACAGGAAAGTGATCTCCTCTATATAGAGAGGTTTTCTAAAACAATAGTTGTTATATGCTACATTAATTAACATAATCTTTAGTGGAATCCAAAATTTATTCGAAATTTGCACTTTGGTTTCCCACATTACCCACAATGCCATTCATTTACAGGCTAACAGTGGCACCAGTTGGATTTAGACCAAATTTCATGCTAATATTGGCAGATATCATGCGCTCGTTATCTTGCAGATCACTAATTACTCAAGCAGAGTCTCTGCAGTAACTCAGGGCAACTCCATCACATACCTGCAATGCGATCTGGAGCTTTCTGATAATGTTTTCATTACTTTCACATCGGATTAAACATTTTTGGAAATCGGTGAGAAACAAAGCACTTTAGTTTTATTTGGCCTCCGTTCAAAAATAAATACTGGATTTAACCACTTTTAATAAAGCTCCTTAGCACCAAAGATTCTTAAATAGGCAACTGTTCAACTCAGTTGCGAAGGGAGGAGTGAAGCAGGGGTGAAGCAATTCAGGGTGATGTCCTGGAGTACAGGGTGATAGGAGTGCAGTCTTCTGCATATTCACAGGACCAGAAAAGAAGTCATTATCATGGACCGAGGAGATAACACTGCTTCACGCAACTTAAGCTCCATATTACATTCCCTAGCGCTAACACTGCTCTTTGCCAGACCAATTTTCTCTCGTCTAATTGGTCCGTGTTTCTCCCCCACTCTGCTGGGATCTCGTCGCCAAGCTGAAAACACTATCTGTCTGTCACCACCTGCTCAGTGCGTTAATGGAGCATGGCTGTGCTGATTACTAAAAGCTTGCCAGGCCCACTTCATTCGAATTCATTCATGACGACGCAGAGTGTTAAATTAAGAGTGCGTATTGGCTTCTTATCTCCGTCAACTTTGGCACGTTCCCAACAATGTTTTCAGGAACTGAAATTTCAACATATACTACTCCACAACTTCACAACATGCAAGAACAGAGCCTAAATTCTGGAATTCAGCGTAGGCTTGGTTTTGCAGGTCAGATCTGTATTCAACATGGCCAAGAAACACAGTTTACACGCTAACTATTTGTTACAAACAAAATAAAAAACAAAACAAAAGAAAAACAAAACAAAAAGTCTAAATCAGACACACGACTTGTTTTCAATTACTATAAAATCTCAAGCATGGCCCAGTCTGCCTGTGCACCCACGCAACAAATCAGATAGATTCTGAAGCTTGTGGCCCCAAAGTGTACATCTCCATGAACCGTAGGTGAGGCCCAGAACATTCTCCAGTTTCAGTTCTTGGCAATGGATTATGTGTGACCCTGCAGCTCCTGAAGGTCATTTGAAGCTTTGAGGGTACATTTGGTCATGCAGAGACATTTGGTAGAGGTTTGACAGAAGAGCCCTGAAGGAGGAGATTTGATTAGGGTTGACATGACATATTCAGCTACCTTCCCTTAGGCCATATCATTTCTACCAGAGTTAAGGAACTGGATCTGATTTTGGTCTGACCAAGAATCCCAATTACTGGGGAACCAAAGGCAACCCTCCGACCTCTGATCCAATCAACTCTAGCATCTGAACAGGAATCAGCCAGAGCAAATTTCATGCTCTGACACGTCTTCTGAATAGTCATGAGGGAGACAGCTTGATTAACTTCAAAATTAAATCAAAATCAAAGTTAGACTGTTAGACTCAATATAAACTACTGCCTTTGTATTTGCTATAACAAGTTAAATAATGAATTTGACATTTCCTCACTTAGTTACTGCAAGTTAGGCATATAAAGACACTGAGATTTAAGCAATGACTGGAACGTGGTTCTCAATCCAAAACCAGAGTAAATGTTGGTCGGCCAAAACTCAGGCTCTGACACAAAGTTGGAACGTCTCCTTCGTTTTTATGACTTTGCCTTGAGAAAACTTTTCAAGTGTGAGCAAACTTATCCAGATGTTCTGTTAAAAGGAATTCGGTCAATACTCTCCATCACAGCAGGAGGAACACAATCAAATCGTGAAACAGCGATGTTTGCTGCTTGTCAAAAAGCCTTGTGTCATTCCCATTGCACATGTCTGAGACTTATTACTTTATTTAGAATTTATTCCTTTGATTACACGAATGGTATCAGCTGCTGGGCCTTCAAGCTGAATGGTGTCTTAGGAACGAGAGGAATGTGGGGAAATATGGTATGGATGGGATTGAAAGAGAAACTTCTGGATCTCTCTCACACACACACACACACACACGTTCCAGAAAGCTTTTAAATGACTGTGTGCATATGTAGTGGCTTAGATTCTTGCATGTTGCTGACTGAGAAATAGAAACAGCTGCTCAGGGATTTACATTCAAGACACTTGGTCCTCTGATTCTGGATATAAGTTGGTCAATGAAGGGGGCATGATAGAAAAATTCACAAAGGAAAAATAACAGTGAGAAGGAATTGAAGGTTAGTCATTTATAGCTGTTGGTTTACTTGAATTTTAGAGGGTGATCCTGAAAGAACATGCTGAAATAACATGAATGTAGAGCGCATGGTTCAGGGAAATCTACAGCAGGAAAACTCTGGAGGGAGTACAAAGTCTCAAATTCCAAGCCAGGGCTGTTTTACTATAGGGTTGGTTGTAATTTCTGCAACCAATATATTTCACAGACAATAGACTTGACACCTTTAACGGTTTGTGCTTGGATAAGATCTTTCTCAGGCTATGGGATGCATCCAAGTCTAGCACCTCCTTTTTGATGAAAACAGATAAGGTCTATCGTAGGTAAAAAAAAAAAAAAAAAAAAAAAAAAAAAAAATAGGAAAATGAGGTAGTCTCTGTGAAGGAGTGGGTAAAGGGTAATGGGTATTTTCCCCAAGGAATGGTCTATCAGTGGGTACAGTTTCAGCCATGGATTTACTGTAAACACCAAATTTGTGCATGCAGAAGTAGTTCTTCATAAGACCCAATCGAGTATCAGAATTGTGGAAAATGCTGACTTTCTATATGTTTTTTCTGTTTTGATCACTGATATTTTTCATCACATTAACAGATGACAAAGCCCATACCAATACAGTGAATTTGATTCGTCATATTCAGCAGCAGAAGCAGACAAATACAATTCCAGACATATGGCCCTCAAGTAAAATTGCTGAAGGAATGACCTTTATTATAAACACTTATCGTAAGGCTTAGGTCCATGTGAGTTTCACTTCATCATTATTAAGTGACAAGAGCATTACGTGCAGGTAGATGAGGAACTCAGAAACTTACCTACCGTATATATATTTACTCTCCAATACTTGGTTTCAGTTTGGTGTCAAACCTTCCCAACAGGACCAATATGTCAGTTGTAGAGAATAATCTGCACATTCTAAGGAAAAATATTCAATGCTTGCACAGTCCATAAAATATTACAAACAGGACAAACTTGAATGGGACTAAAACATTCATTACTAGATGCAATTACATGGAAAATTATTTCAAACCGAACAGGGCTTCAGAGGATCGGTGTCAGGTACCAGCAGATGCCCAAAGTTTGACTGTTGGTATTGTACTGAAAATGAAATAAGTCTCTAGCTTTTCTTGAAGAACTCGCACGTTTCTTGTAGACACTGTAATAATAACAAGATGTTTTTGCTGTCTGATTTGAGAGCGCAAGTCAGATGAGAATACATTGCCTAGAAACCATTGGAAAGCAAATCTGGGTCTGTGGATTGCAGGCAAAGGACAAAGAACAAACAAGTGATCAGAATTTGACTTGAGTAACACTAAAAGAATCATTGAGATGAACATCAAAAAGCCAATCAAATGCAGCAATACCCATGAGAATACGTGTCTACCCCAATAACAGCAAATGGCACATGACCGAGACCAATGTTATCCGGCAAATTGAGATTGTCTGCCTGCATGTTCAAGTTATGAGTAATGGTTGAGGAGGGTAAGCCACTGGCTTAAGGAAAAGATCTCATCTGAAGTGGGATGTTATCATTCAGCACACAGTTAAAACGTTCAAGGAAGACACTTCAAGTTACTCTAAGCTACTCTAGATTTTTAAAAAAGAGAACTTTAAAACCAGGGAACATCCGTTTTCAGTAAGGAATGCAATTCAGTTTTCACTTGCGTTATCATGGCTTGTGCACAATGCAATACAAGAACTGCACATTTCAATGCAAGAATTAACTTCGGAGCTTTTCATAACGCTCCCATTCTTCATGACCTTTAGAATGTAAAGGGTGGGCAGTGTGTCTGGACCACATCCTAGAAGATGGGGCATGGGCCAAAGCTGGGACCTTAAAGAAGCAAGTTGTTATTGTAAGCTGCTGGGGAATGCTGGTTAAATATTTAGTTTGTAAAAACAACCTGTAATAAATTAAAAGTCCTTCATCCAACCTCTGTGGGTCAGCTGCTGCAGACAGATGCAGCTGAGGTTCCAAGATCAGAGCCTGGCAGTCAAGACCACTATACATACTTGATACATACTGATTGATGGGTATTTGGCAATTTTTTTTTTTTAAGTGCAAATTACAGTAGCAGATCGTCACATATTTATCATCAGTCATTCAGACATCCCCTGCCCTGTTCAATGGGGCACAATCACAAGGTGACGAAAAGGTTCAGAGGCTAAAACTGTCTTTGGGCAAATTTGATAGCATGGACGAATAACACATTGTGCTGCCGACTTACTTATTCTGTCTTTGTCCATAAAATGCAGGAGCCGAGCCAAGCAGCCAGGAATGTAAGACACCTGGGGACATCGTCTGCTATCTAAATAGAAATAACTTACAGCCATTGACTTGGGGTTCTGCAGAGTGTTAAAGCTGAGCTCTTAATTCCTTCTTAAATAAATAACACTGGAGGTTGAGCCTAAGGTGGCGGAAAGAAAATTCTCAGGAAAAAAATCACAAATCCAGTCAAATCAAGCTAGGTCATTCCTCTTTTGAGGTGCAACAAGGTAAAAGAGAAATGCATGAAAAGCTAAAACCAAAACAGCAACAGAAATATGAAAGCTCGCTATATTTCCCTACTTAAATCCGACAGTTACCTTTGTTATTTTTGCAAATCCTGTATAATAGGCCTGGTTTGCACTATATTTTAACATGAATAACATTGTAATGTGATGAAGTTTTCAGGTATCACGTTTGAGTCCATTACCTACCCTGCTCTACATGGTTGCAAACAAAAAACCTGTCACTTACGGTCTGTAAGAATGCTGGCTACATGCAGGCACCATCATCCACATTCACACTGACTCAAAATTAGAGAGAGAGAGAGAGAGAGAGCTCTGCATATGCTCTGCATTTACTGCTTGCTACCAATTAAGCCCATATCCAGTCTAAGCCTTTGTCTTTTTATAATAATAATCTCTTTAGACATTTCAACTGAACATCAATTGCAGTCACTTTGTGATGAGAAAACCTTTTGGGACATTTATTTGGAACTTAAAGTTTAATGTAAACATTGCTTTAGTTACACACACACACATTTTCTACCAAAATATCTAATCAATATCTAAGTCCGTCATTAGTCAGGTTGCAACAAGACAGCCGGGAAATGAGTCTGTGAACATCTAGGAGTGTCTAACCCTTACAAATCTGTCTGTCAGATCCCCCAAGAGGAGACATCACGTGGTAATTTCCAGCTGTCTTCGAACACTGAGCAGAACTTTGAGGTCAAGGTTTCCTAGGTTGGGAGATGATGATAGCATGAACTCCACAGAGAAAAAGAGAAGATCTGTGTCTGACCAATGGTCTGGTTTCAATGCCACAGCTCCTTTACAGAAACTGCTGCAGACACTCAGTGTGACTCAGATGCCAAAATATACAAGCTGAACATCTGAGTCAAAAAAAGGAATTTACAGTTTGATTGAGTGTAATAAGCTACCCGAACTATAATTTGCCCTAGAGGTTACCTCAACATAGCTCTTTTCAATCACAACACTTCAATAAATATTTTTTCCATGAGATGGCTTTTTATCATACCTTTCAAATGCATGACTAAAAATACATACACACAAGCTTCTACAATCTTTCTGTCAAGCTTTCACCCTGTCTGCCTGCAGCTTGATTACATAAACTGACAAGGTGGACCCCACCACCCTGCCAAAAAAAAACTTTTATATTCCCCCAGGTCCAATGGAGTTCACCAACACTGGCGTTATGACAGCATACCTTCCATTGCTCTCTGGGTCATGCTCTGAACCGAATACACACCACCAGTCCACCCTCAGGGTTGAACAAAAGGCACAGATCCTCAAACGGCCCCACATCTGCTGAAAGACCAGTACACAGCACAAGTCAACTCTGACCGCAGTCTCTATTCATCCATGTCAGGCCTGAGACTAGGCAGGAGGACACCCAGGCAGCTTATTTACAAAGGAGTGCTTCCGTAACCTCTACCTTCCTGCTTCCTAATACTACAGGCCTGGTAAGTGTCACTGGCTGCACTAAACACTGACCCTTTGAGGTACCGGTCAAGACATTTGCTGACCTCCTGTTCCCGCACGCCAGGATTGGCACAACTTCAGCCAGAATTTTACTGCATTTTATATTTTGAGACAAAATATTTCCTGGCAAAAAGGGAGGAAAGGGCAGCCCATCTAGGGCAAGAATCCAAACCACTTAAACGTCCAGCTGAGAAGTCATAAAAACAAAAAAACGACTTCAAATTATCTATGCCAATTACAACTTTAGAAATAGTGGAGGACTCACACTTAAGTTTCTGTCCCAGATCTGGATTGTGCCGTCCTGGCAGCCAGCGGCGATCAGCTTGCCATCTCGACTGTAGGTGCAGCAGGTTGGGGTGACTCTCTTGCCCTGCATGGATCGAGGCTTGAATACTGACTTGTGCTTCTTATCATTGTTCAGGTCCCAGGTCCGCACAGTCCTAATAAAATAAAAATAAATAAATAAATTTAAAAAAAAAGAGGCCAAAGAACAATTATACACTGCTGAAATAGACACACCTTTAAAAAGACATTTGAAAGTGCATGTTTGACCCTTCAGAAATTCAACAGCTGTAAGTGTACTACTGAGTGGATGCTATTAGTGTTGGATAAAACTTTCGCTACTGTGAGTGCTTTGTCCAGTTCTTAGCCCATATTGCTGAAATATTCCATCAACAATGAGGAGTCATAAAAGAAGAGAGAGGAGTAGGAGAACGCAGGGGTACGGTAGATCAGCGTTACAGGCATATTCGGAGGTTCCATGAAATTCCAATTTTCTTCTCTACAGCTGCTGAATACATTACAGATGTTAGGGGAGGACAGGAGAGGGGAAAAAAAGCAAGAAATAAAAACATATCAGCCTTTCTTTACCATTGGGGAATCTGCAAAAAAAAAAAAAAAAAAAAACCCTGAAACTAAATGTAATGCAATTACCAGATAGCAAAGGTTGCTTTTTAGTGCTTACACACCTGATGCGCCTGGCTTACGCAGCTGCCAAAACGCAAACAAGCAAAAAGGAAAAAGTTGGTGCTCAAAAAGGAAGAGCAGTGCCAGTTGGGCTCTATTTAGGTCAGACCACTGGAGAGTATGCATTCTGACATGATAGACAGGGTACACGGACAGAGCAAAGGCAGATGGAAGGAGAGTAGAATGGGTCATAGGCAAGCTGTCTTTCAGGAGTCAAAGACAGGTTGTTCCAGCTATCAACCAACATCTTTTTACCTTAGTTACAAGAACAAAACACTTCATGAGGTCATGCTTTGCTAACAGAAGTGAGCTCTTATAATGCCTGTTTGTTTTTTTCAAAAAGACAACCTAACCACTGACTTCAAACAACTTATGCAGGAAAGAGGAGACACATCAGGAGGAAAGGGCTGATGGCAAGAGGTCATGGCGAGTTAACCCGTTCAAAGATGAGGCACACCAAGCACAAAGGACCAGCAGGCTAAGCATGTCCAAGTACTTCTCCATCCCACAGTCTGCTTTAACTAGCTCTGACCCCTGATGTCAAAAGGTCCTGAATGCACTGTAAACACACTGATAGCCACGATGCAGGCCAGGACTGGATTCCAGCACACCTACATGGTCATCATGTTTAAACAAAGGAAAGAAATGTCCGAAAGCCTGTCTGAGGATGATGGGAAATTAATCACACAACAGACATCTACTGTGACCTGTAAACACTAATGACAATAAACTAAATTAACAAACCAAAAACAAACTGCAAATTTGGAAACCTGAACGCAAGCAGCAAATTCAAAAACACAACAACAAATTCACAAATGTGACAGCAATATCAGAACCATGAAGACATCAACATTAAGTCTAAACTGAAAGGGAAGGTCAGCTAGATGCTGAATGACTGCGGTATACAGTCTGACTGATTGTGGAAAATGAATCTAGGTTGAGCAATACTAGTCACAATAATAAGAAATTGGATAAGAGAGAAAAATGTATTTTCAGAGTGAGACTTATACGCTGTTTAAAATCAGCAACAAGCATCTAATGTTCAAAGAGGGCCAACACCTTTCCCTACTGAGTTAATGTGGTTAGTTCATGAGTGTGTAATCACAGTTAATGTGTTATAATAAGCTGTTGCGTTTCTGAATTTGCAACTGTGTTTTTAGTTTGTTAAGGTGCTTGGCAAATACAGGCCACCACAGACGAGATCCCTGTTTGGTCAGTCACAGAGGTCAGGAATTGCAAAACCACAGGATCACTAAGCATCAGTCGTAGACATAGCAGCAATGTGAGGAAGAGAAGAGAAGAGAAGAGAAGAGAAGAGAAGAGAAGAGAAGAGAAGAGAAGAGAAGAGAAGAGAAGAGAAGAGAAGAGAAGAGAAGAGAAGAGAAGAGAAGAGAAGAGAAGAGAAGAGAAGAGAAGAGAAGAGAAGAGAAGAGAAGAGAAGAGAAGAGAAGAGAAGAGAAGAGAAGACATTAATGGCTGACTGTAACTGTGACAGATGGCTCCACCTGTCTCACTTGAGCTGCCTCTGCACTGTTTACATAGGATCCTCCTGCGCACATCGCCCGTCTTATCCAGTAATACAACCTTTCCTAGAGCACAAAGGAACAACTGAAGAGAGTTTAGTGGCATCCTGGTTTTCAAAATAGGTTTTAAAAAGTTTAAGACCAGCTTTAACTTGACAGGACAAGTGATCTAGTGGCTTCAGGGTCTCCTGGTCATTTCTTTCAGTGCCCAGCAAGTTGTGTAAAATAATTGGCAATTGAAATGCTCTTGTAATTCTTTTTATTAAAGAATAGAAGTGAAGCGTGTTTATCTGAATGTTTCTGGTAGAACTGAAGTCACACAATCGTTTTGTTCACTCTCTTTCTTTTATAACGTGTTAATTTTACCCACAGTGAGGAGGGAATGTGATAATAGATGATAGCAATACAATCCCAGTCATGCGTGGGAAGTTTACGACCCAACGCAGCCTTTCACACATCAATCCAGCGCTATAAGCAAGGCAAAGACCCCCCTTCACCTTTCTCCACCTCAACAGATGCTATCTTGCTTGAAGGCTGGAGTTTATGCCTAGGATACAGGAACGGTTGGAAAAATTCCCCAGATGGATGGATAAGGACGTCAGTATAAAATAGTGGCTGATCAAAGCACAAGCATGGGCTGAATGAGATGGTGTGTGTTGGGGCCCTGGAAGGTTGACTGTGTGTCACCCTGTTGATTATGAAGAGAAGCTGGCCTTGTTGCATTCTCTGCACCAAGGGAGATAAGAGCGGGAGAAAGTGTCAGGCGGATGAGTAAGGTTGGGGGACAGAAAGGATTCCTCTGTCAGGACAAATGACAAGAAAGCCCCTAATCAGAGGACAGACTATTAACAAGGCTTACCACAAGAGCTTGTTAAGGACGAACTCCCAGTGAGGTGCTGATGAACTGGAGGTCCATCATAATATCTGCAGGTGGGGGAGTGGGGTTTTCAAGAAATATAGCATCAGCCATTAAAAACTAAAATGTCTGAATGGTATGTATGTTATTTGACAAAGGCATGGAACACTTCATCTGTGAAGGGGAGAGCAGTTTCAGACTCACTGGACTGTAGAGGAAGCTAACATGTCTCCCACCCAATGCCCCAACTTGTTTCTGGAAGGTAGAGTTCACACTAGTGAAAGACCCAATTTACGCCATAGTAAGCTGCAATGCAAGCTACGTATAGAAAAATGGGTAACAGTGTGTTGTCAGCTCTGGCATGCTAAAAAAACGAACAGATATGAAGTTATCAGAGAGGGATATCTTATAACAAATGAGAGTAAAATGAGACTAAAGAGGAAGACCACTCAAAGGCGAGGCCAGCAGCATCTCACCAGCCTGTAATGTTAAGCATGGTGGAAAAAGACATGTATTTCTGCAAATTGAAAGGTTTAGGCAGAACCCAGGGTTTTTTGTTTTTTTTTACCTTCTCTATGCCAGTTTACACACATTCTGATTCAACATGCTGAAAATATTTATATGTAGCACAATGCTAACAGGAACGTGTGATGCACCACCACTAAATGCTTATCATCCCAACACAAACCCAACATGATGTTCACAGTGGAATCTGCAGCAATTTTTCTACAGGAGAAGATTTTTGAGGTGGTGTTACAAATGTGAGCTGTAGAGAGGAAAGTGGCTCCCAAAAATCTTTTAAAAAAAAGGTAGTGATTTTACAGCTTGCCTGCCACATGCTGTGGTTAATAAAAGCTGCTTCATGAAAGGAGAAGGCTGAATAAACTCTAGTGAAAGGAAAACTTTCAGAGCTGCATTTATACTCATAAAAGCATGCCAACAGGTGAGTAGCATTTGTCTCGATGTAAAATTGACTTAACACTGACTTAAAACACCATAAGCCAGAATTTCAGATGGACATGTCCTAATACTCGGGGTTGTTTCACTTGAAAACAAAGAAAAAAGAATAAAATTCTCATGACATTGATCATTCATTCAGATTTGAGTACATTTAATGACACGGATTCCATATTTTGTATTTTTGTTTTCAAGAAAACAAAAATGTGTAGTAAATGTAAAAGAGCATGTCTTGTCACGGTTTCAAGCTACAGCACAAATGTCACAGCTGAACATTTTTTCAGCCAGCATTCTTTAAGTAAGGAAATCCCTATCTATAAAACAATTCGGTGAAATTTAATGTTGTCGAAGGACACAGAGTATAGGTCTTCACCAAAAACCTGCAGTAAATTCAATCAGCTTTTAACAGGTTATGACTAGGGAGTTAGTGTTCTGATAGTCTAACCAGCCTTCTTACAAGCTGAATACAACTGGCATTGGAAAGAAAAAGTGCTACATGTGTGTTTTACTGTACAGCTGTGTGAACTGTGAGGCAGGGAAGAGTTGTGGTGCAGTACCAGTGGTCTGGGAATAAGAAGCGACACATGACCGCCTGTGTGTCACTTATCGTTAGGTTCTCTTATCTTTGACCCACAGCCAATTGGACTAAACAGACACGCTTCACCGAGCTGAGTGGTGTATACAGCCTCTGATGTTCCCTTTTCATGTTTAACACCAAGCATGGCTGTTATATTTTCTCCAAGATGCTTATAGTCTGCACCAGTGAGCACGAGACTGAGGGCAGGGGCAAGAAACACAAGGGTACACAAGGAAACTCCCCCAGAAAAGTGTACAGCGCCTGTGGTGCTGAACCGAAGCCCAGCCACAAACAGCGGACATCTGCCGCTGCTTTGGCTTGAAACCTCTCGCCGTTTTCCCACCTCTTCAACCGCCAGCAACACCAGTCACTATGTGCCACAGGACAATTTCCAGAACACAAGGTAAAGTGGAAGAAAACAGCTTCACATGTGGAGCTGCAAAGCCACACTGTAAACATTTGCCAGCGTTATTGGCTGGTGGACATTTTCAATAATGACGACAACCCCAGGCTTCTTCACTACTTCATGACCCGTTGCAATAACCATTACAATAACCACAGGATACATGCACACACTTTCTTGGCATTTTGTTTTTCACAGAATATATTTTTTATGAAGTGTGATGCATTTATATCTTATTTTATAATTCAGTATTATTTTAACATAAAGCCAAATTGCTGGGTGTTGGTCAGTCTCTGAGGTGGTTCTTTATGCTTCATGTCCAATCAGAACACAACAATGATATTTCTTATCCATGTTCTAGGATGACCCCTATAGGGTGATGAGTGCCAAATGTTTTTTGTTTTTGACCTTTTTTTTGAGTCTGAAGGTGCACCAGAACCTGCAAAATCACCAGACCTCAACCCCATTAAAAATGATTATTATTTGGCACCAAAATAGGCAATAAAAGAGACAGGAAGTGCCATCTTAAGACACTGGGAGTTTCCTTACCTGGTAGGACCGGTGTTGTTATTAACCATGACCAAAGACACAGTCAAATGTTAGAAATAAAATACAAAAAAAAAATTTAGGCTGTATTAGAATATAGCAATTAGAGGTTACATGGCAGGATTCAGTAACCACAAAACTCTGGAAGAAGACTTGGAATAATCTCCAGGAATAAGGTCTTTTGAGAAGATACGACACTGTGATGCTCAATAACTTGCCTAATATGTACTTAGCTAGGGCTCAAACTCAGGGCAAAAGCCATGAAATTTTTAACTACACTCGAGACGTGACTAACACGTGAGTCAGGGTGGTTATGTTACTCAAACTCTGAGTCACAGAGACCGCCACAGCAGGCACAGCCGACCTTCGCCTCCTTAACCAGTTACATGTATAGGAATTCTATATGCAGCTGAGGGCTCACGCTCCTCCAGGGGCCGGTCTGCGGAATCAGATTTCTACTCATCTAAGTATTACTCACCCGTCGTTGGAGCAGGTGAGGAACTCCTCTTTGATCTTGGGGTGCCAGCAGCCGCTATTCAGCATGGCCGTGTGGCCCTGTGGGGGAACATGAGACAATCGGGTCGTTATTGACCATCTCCGTGCCGAAGGTAGAGAGAGCGAGGGTTATATTATGAAGGCATGTTGCTATGCAACAACAGTTTTTGAGTCAACCGAAAATACATGAAGTGAAAATACTAGCCAGTTTAACCAAACAATCTTTATAAAGGAAGGGTAAAGAAAAGAGAGAGTATTATAGCTTGTGTGGCAAAACAACAATTCTATATCTAAACAAAAGAGGCCGTCATCCAAAAATTTTGTCGAATCCAAGCCACCTTCAAACGTTTCAAGCTGTGTGATCCCTTAGCATCATCTTCCAAGTAACTTCCTGTAGGGTAAAATTAGTTATAAAAAGCAATCTCTCCTGGTGCAGGTCCTAGTATACACAAACACATACCGAAACCTGAAATCACACACTGTGGAGGTTTTGCTCTAACTCTAGAAGCTTGAAGCTGCCGTAACCTACACATACATACCCATAACCTCCCCACCAATTTGGACTGTTATGAAGAATCAGATCAAACGAACGAGCGCTAGTCCTCCTTACTGTTCCGAACACTGCACGCTAATCACCTCGTTAATGATATGACAAAGCTAATTTCTCCCATACGGAAAGAGAACAGCAAGATAAACAACAGCGGTCAAAGCGGCACAGCTTCGCTTGGATAAGAGGAAGTGTTCTTGCTATGCACATTTGATCCACTCTATCAACAGTGCAGGAGAGCAAATTGGCAGTGGACTAAATAGAGGCAGACAGATGCTGAGATCTATATATACACACACACGTATACACTCAGAGAAAACACACTAAGCACCCCACAAGGAGAAACAGCTAAATTACAAACAGAAGCAGGAAGAGGTGTCACTCTAGATTTTAGGTAATCTGTGTGTGTGTGTGTGTGTGTGAAGGCAGAAGATCCATGAACACTATGTGGATACAGCACATTAGCCTGGGTCACCTTCCCTGGGCCACTGCTCACAAACAAAACTGCTTGCACATTGGAGGCCAATGGAGCAGCACAGCAATTCTTCAACTGGACAGTTATAAAAAGACTCGTGGTTTCACCTGTTTGTGTATGTGCGTTTGAGACAAACAAGAAAAAGTGAGCTGACCAGGTGCATACTTTATTGGTGCCCCTTCCATTCACTGAAGCAGGAATCTTAACCGAACTTCACTGGGACTTCAACAAATAGTCTGCAGATGTATCAAGTGCACCCATAAACAATGCAGGTCACTGCTCAGAGAAAAATCATTGAAAAAGTACCTCTTTGAAATCCACACACACAAAAAAAGGCACACTATCCAGATTGTCTGCAAATATACACAAACAGATTTTTCTTTAACAAATCTGGCTTAAGATAAATCAACAGCAATTTCCCAGAAAATCATCCTGACATTTTAACTGGACCAAAATTTTTTTTTTTTTTTTTTTATGTTCAAGGGATGTTAAGTGTGTGTGGATCACTTAGAAAATAAAAAACTTACTTACTAAATAATAGACAACTATAAGAACCATAAAAGTAGCAGAGAAAGAAAGATTATAAAAAAGTAAATAAATTAATTAATTAATTATTTAATTAATTAATTAAAAAATAAATGATATAGAAACAATCATATTTATAATAATAAATATAATAAGTAAAAAAAAATAATAATACTTTTGTTTATTGGTTATATGTCATTAAAGGATAAAAAAGTTCAAATGAAGGTCTACAATGCAGACCTATTACACATGTCTATAGACATTTAAAGGCCAGAAGGGAACTATACCTTGGTATTGGCCATGTCTACAATATACTGGTCCCCTTTGATGCACTCTAGGACTTGGAATCCATCCCGATCCAGCACTTTGGCTTGGGCATTTCCTGCTACCACCAAGATCACATCACCTGTTATGCTATACTGTAAGGATTTGATCTGGTGACTGAAAGGAAAAAAACACAAAATCATATTACACATGTATGATCACGGGTTGTCTTCACTAGGCAATGCTTGGCTTATTTGGGGTTAAAGGTCAGCTGATCTAAGCGACAGATGCACAGCAAGACACCCTGACAATCGTGCCTAGGTTCTGAACAACGAGGGGCCACACTCTCTGTGTACAGGAAACTCTGAGAGATTTCATCTGTCTGACTCCACGGTCAAAGACATCTGCCAGTTGTGCAAGACTTCCGGCCTCGCAGAATGTTACGTAACTCCTAATCGTGAAAAGATGCCTGTGAAAATTGCCAATAGAACACAATATTACTTATGGTAGTCATGGTGATTTGAAATACAATACCTGCTGAACGTAGCTGTCTGTGTTTTTTTGGTTTTCATTTGAGCAGACAATTTAGGATGGATTTGGAGCAAAAAACAAAGGGGCTTAATATCACGAAGACAAAGAAAAAATAACAAGTCCAGTGTTTTTAAAGTCTAACTGTACACCCCGGGGCATGATGATAAAACAATTCGAGGTCATAGACTGATTATGTGCAGACCCATTCTGCATTTAGTCAACGTAAAAAAATTCGGCGGGGCCGTTTAGAAAGCTGAAATGCATTAGACATAGTCACTAGGACATGCAATGGAATTAGCTCGGAGGATATGTCAAAGCCTGACTGAGACTCATGTACGGGAGCATTACTCAACAGTCGTTCACAGCCTTTATAGTCTCCACATGGGCAATATTGTTTTTGGCTGCAAAGCCAGGAGCTTATTAGAGGGGGAACGGCACTGCGAGCTGATGAGCTGCTTAATGTGCCGTAGTACTGCTCTCTTCATACACAGGAAAGCCGCTTCGGCTCAGCCCGGCTCAGCCAATTGGCTTTCAATTCCACGAGACTCCTGATTTTCTAAAGGACACCCACTATTTAAAAGGCTGAGATATATCACAGCACGCAAGCCCTGCCTTTTCCTGCCCTTTCCTGCCCTTCCCTGCCCTGCCCCGCTGCATCTGGCCCCAGTTAGTCCAGGCTGAGCCATCAATGAGGTCGAAAACGCAACACTGAATAACACACAGTGGGCCAGGCAAAGCTGGAATGTAGGGAGGAACACAACACTTATGTCCAGAAACCGTTTCCCAATGGGATATTATCATTTCATATAAATACTATACACAACTGTTGTAAACTAGAGCAATACGGGTTTGTAATCACGGTTTGGCTCTGAGAAGAGAAGGTCCATGTCAGTGTGTCCATTACTAAGAGCAGAATTTAACTTAGAGTCTAACATTAGACAGGTGTTGAAGGTGATGTATTAAATCACAACAGCTTGTCTTCTTACTCATTATTTCTTACTGAATTATTACATTCCTGCTAGCCTCTATAGACACTTGCCCACTTTTTTTGCTAGCCTCTGTCTATTTACAAACTTAAATACTGGCCTAAATATATACTTATCAGCCTTTTTTTATTTCTTATTTACTTACCTTATTACTCTTTGTCTAATTTCTTGCTGGCCTTCTCATATACTTCCTTGGCCAATTATTTACTTATCTACATACTTGCCTTCTTCCTTACCTACCGATTTACATGCATACCAGCCTGCTATCTTATATACTTACCTACTTAACTTCTTATTTGCCTCCAAACCTGACTATTTTTTTGCCCATTTTCTTAACTGTTGTGTTTGCTAACCACACACAAATTTGTGTACTGATTCTATTACCATTAAAGCAGCAGTCAAGCTAATAATAACAATAATGTTGATCATATTTAAAATCATTCTCACCATTCACAAGGCTGTAGGGACCTGAAGGCGTTCAGAGCTGCATCCATCCCGGCAAAGTCCCAGAACTTGACATCGTAGTCGTAGCCCCCGGTGATCAGCCGAGCGCCAGACGGGTCGAGCGCCAGTGCCGAGACCTGCAGCACAGCACCAAGAGGAAGGACTGTGAAGATTTTATTCATGTGTAGTGATCAAATGGGATGTTCATTAACACTTGCATCTCTTCATGAAGCATCAAACAGATTCTGTGTTTGTTGTAATAACAATGCTTTGCCTTAAGCTCATAAAGTTCGTCTGCTGTTTTCATCCTTACACGGCCAAAAATCTCACACAACCTGCCACCACCATCTCCCTTTCAAGCGCACTATAAACATTTTATTAGAAACATATAAAAGGAAATGAAAGGGTAAAAAGGATTTGAAAGGGAAAGAGAAGCAGTATAAAGGTAATTCAACAAAAAAACAAAAAGAATAAGGGGAATTATGTGACTATGCACATCAACAAATCAAAAATAATGTAAAATTTAAAGACAACATGGCCGTCGAGGCTTCACAAACAAACGTGCTCTATAAAAACCCTGCTATACTTAAACTCCATTAAAGAGGATTAATTCAGACTTAAATAAGACTCACGTCTGGATCAGATGCATCGCTCGGTCTGACTGAGGAGCTTTTACAACTACGCTGAAGGAAACGATTAAGAGAGAAAACCGACAGCGGCCAAGTGTTCATAACAGGATCGTGTTACATAGTCCACCTTTATTACATTTACAGACTTTATAAACTAACAGGGAGAGTGGAGAGAGAAGGTCAGTGGTGTTGGTGGGGGGACGAAAGAAAAGAAACTTACTGTCTTTGTACCATGCTGGAGCGTGATCTCATGAGTGTCTGGAATCTTCTTAACTGGGTCCTGTAGCAAAAAGCGATAAATAAAAGAAGAGAGAGATGAAAGAATAGGAGAGAGAAAAGAAGAAAGCTTTATAGAATAAATGTGATAAAATAAGAATGCTGCTGTTTGGTTTTTTGTGGGTTTTTTTTGGAAAATATATTTTTATTGGGTAGATACTTCCTCCTGTTATATTATTCCTGAACTAACATGTGTAATTAATCCTCATGCACCTGTGATCGTTTATGGAGCAGACTGTGGGTCAGGACTGGTGCTACTTAAAACACACAGCAACTGACATTAAAGGTCACGAAGGTCTGTCTTGTAGGTAGGCAGAGAGATTTGACCATCACACCGAACAAGCAGCAGGGGCAGGAAGTGCCACGAACAGGAAACGGTTCTGACAGAAGCCGAGTGAGGCCCTGGAGAAAACACACGCCTCTGCACTCTGTCAGATCCAGTGTCAAGTTAGAAGACACACTCAGGCCGCCTCGAGGCGTTATACAGGAGCGTGTGGTAATAAACACTTACATAATAAAGCCATTACAGGGAAGGCACTTTTAGGATCTTTTGTTCCAGAGATCACGTTCCTGTTAAGCTTGTTATTACAGGCTACTAATTATTATTATTGCTGCTGCTGCAGCATATAAATCAATCATACAGACACAAGAGGCACAAAAATGGACATGATGGGAAAGTGCTGCCCCCTAGTGCAAACATCAAGCAGCTGAAAAAACATTGTTTCTACAGAAACATCAACTTCCTTTCCTTTTTCAGTTTCTCTACTTTTGTAAAGCTGCTTTGAGACAATGTCCATTGTAAAATGAGCTATACAAATAAACTGAATTGAATTACCATCAGAATTGAATTACCAAACACCAAATAAACAAAAAATGCTTTATTCACGTTGCTAACACAGAAACAGAATGAGAATTTTTTATAACTGCTATGATAAGCGACAACAAGAACTAATTTATTTCGCAGACACAGATAAAAGGCATGAGGCAAAAATGTAACTGAGGATAAACTGCTATGTTTTAAGAGGAATAAAAAGCTTCAGGATGTGCTTTTATAGTTTATAGTTAAGAGTATTTAGCATTTCCAGGTGGTACACAATATTATTATCATTATGATTATTATTATTATTATTATTATTGTTATTATTACTATAAGTCACTATAATGCTTCACGTGTGTCTAATGTTATTCATTTATTTTAATAAAAAATTGTTGACATATTAAGAAGAATGTGACATTATTACGTTTTTAATGTTAAAACTCTGACTATAGTTAACTATACATTATAGCTACTAGAGCTATAATTAAATGTCTGACAACCTGCCAAGACTGAAAAGCAACACCTACATCATCCTCATCCTCCTGCATGGTGTCATCATCGTCATCGTCATCATCAGCTGTGGTGCGGCTGAAGCCTGGTGGAAGCGGAGGTCCAATCTGTTCGTCATCATCATCATCATCATCATCATCATCAGCCTGTGTGGAGCGAGCAGGAGGAGGAGGAGGACCAACCAGCTCAGAGTCACTGCTGTCACTGCTGTCGTCACTTTCAGTCTGCCTGCTGAGGACAAAAGATCACTGTATGAACTCTCATGCTCATGTGGATGATTTAAGGAACGAGACACTGTACAAAGCCAGGACTCTATTAAGCAGCTTGTGGATCCCTGAACAGATTTAATCTCACCTCGATGTGGAAGCAGACGGTTTTTGTTTCTGGTTGAAGGCAGACGTTGTAGAGGAGGCAGCACTGCGACCTGAACTCTCAGACTCCTGCTGCTGACGGTCTTCTGCTCAAACACACGACACACTTCTTTTTAAACAACCGGCTACACTACTCAAATCCTCCTACCCTTTTCTTTAACCAGGTCACATCTAGGTGGCTATTTATCCAATCCAAAAAAGTCAGACCCCTAAACAAATCATCAAACTAGTATTTTTAACACTAATACTCAGTTAATTACATTTAGCTCTGCCATAATTACTTTACATTAGCCGTACTACTTTGCAGGAAAGTTTGTTTTGTTGTATTGTATGTTGTATAATTGTTCAGAATAGTCTAGTGCACATGTCTCATGTCTTTATAGACTTTTTTTTAAAACGTTTTGTCACGTGCAGCTATATTTTCCAGCCCAAACACTGCATCAGTTCTGTGAGAAAAATAAAAGCTGCTGCACGTGCGCTGACTTCAGATGACTGACTGGAATTAAACCTGAAACCAACCTAAAACCCGCTGGCTCCTTTCAATGGCAGTCCTTCGGGTCTGCTCAAAAATAGCCTCGAAGTCGAAAGTCCGAGCTTTTCTACCTGTTAACACGACATATACACAGTTTACACTTTAAACGTAAAAGGAAATAATTCACAAGGGCAAGAAATCAGGAATAAGCGTGCTTACCAAACCCAGAGAAGCCCATAACTGAGGAGATGTCCTCATCTTCATCTTTCTTCTCTGAATAAAAATACACCGAATGGAAATATATTTAAATTCCTCTCTGTTGGATATATAGTGTCGTAGATGGCATTATTAGATAGATAGATAGATAGATAGATAGATAGATAGATAGACTTAAGAAACAAACATGCAAATGGTGCAAAGTTAATTTGCAGCTGCTAACTGGCTAATTTTCTAATAATCGAGGTTACCAATTGTACTGCGCATTTCCGATGCGAGTAATAATGGTTCTGTACAATGTCTATAAATTTGAAAAAATGTGTTTGTTTGTTTGTTTTTAGCATAATGTAATCATTTAAAAACTAGACTAAAAACATACCATCACTATGCCTCTGTGCCGCCATCTTTCTCGAGTATCAACATTAAAAGTCACTTCCGGTTCACATCCAAGCTGACGGACAAAATAAAGGCTGAATTCCAAGCAGCTGCAGACGCTCGTGTTAAACATAACAGACTATATATAGACCGTATCTGTTAGAATAATGTGTTTAAATCAAGAGCATCGTCAATAAAAGTGAATGGAAACTAAATTTAGGCTCCACAAATCTTCATTTATCGCAAAAAAACACCTACCAACTGCCAAACTGGTAGAGCATATTCCAATTTCCTTGTTACTTACATGAACTGATCGAATAGATAAGACCATATAGACCTCTGTGATTCACCAAGAAATTATTACTTCAAATTTAAACTGATATAGAAAAATAATGACAGGGTAAAGTAATGTGAAAATACACTTTTAATAAATATACTCAATGCAAATCATATAATCATATAAATCATAATTGACAATTTTTATGCCGCAACCCCAGATCTTTTTTTTTGTTAGACTTTTATATTTTTATTCACGTACCAGAATAAAGCAGATTATGTTGAATGTAGGAGAAATAAATATACTTTATGTATAAAAAAAAAAAAAAATACATCAATTACATCGGTTTATTTCACTTCATGTGTACCTTAGAATTGTCTATTAAAAAAATCCAGCATTTGATATGATGGAACATTGAAATGAAGTGTGCTTACCCTGTACACAGTCCCTCATATATCCCTATAAAAAAGCAATAACAACACACAACAATCACAGCTGATAGGTGCATGTACAACTTTAAAGCTTTTTTAGTTTCAGTCTCATCAAGTCAGATGTCTTCTTCTTCTTCTTCAGCCGCCATCCTCTCAATGGCTTCCCAGTCCATCTTACTCAAAATGCTGCCGGTGCTTCCTGAAAGGGCATCCAACCAGTCATCTTTGTTCTCCACCAAGCCCTGGGTAGTCAGGAACAGCAGCAAAAACATGTATGCATCACAGATTTGGTCATTTCAAAGGAGCAACTTTGGTGAAAATGTTGCCCGGATACCAATGCCAGTTGTATTGGAAACCATCTATTGCTTCATACCTGTTCCTTGGCTCGGCCATCCTGACCAAGAATTCTACGGATCTCAAGAGGAACGTCCCACGGACTCACCACATCCCTTTCCTCTTTGTCCTCTAACCATGATGCCTCTCGTCTTCTAGTCTTCAGCTCCATTGAGGATTTATTTAACCCAGTTTTGGGGCCTAGAGTTTGCCAAAACAAATAATACATTACAGTACAGAAGTAACTTAGTCAATTTAAAGTTAACATATATGAATAAAAGCCTACGCTGGTTGGTTGTCTTCACCCTTGGTCTACCTCTCAGATCTGTCAGCATGCCTCGCCGTGTGACCTGGGACATCCGGTCACCTGGAAGCGCACTCGCTGAGAAAAAATGTATTCCTTATGAAATACCATAACGTAATAAACTGATCATATATAAAATTAGCAAATGGTAAAGGAAAAGAACCAGGTCTATGGAGTCCATATTTGCTGCTTAGCATCCCAGGTGGAGTTGATGCACCTCTCTTCTGCAGCACTACAGTCTTCCCAAATGTTGAAACCGAGCGCACTCGTCCCCTTTGGCTCTTAGGGCTTTTCTTAAGAGGACCTTTAAACTGGGTCTGACTCCTGTAACATAGTAAACCGATTCTCCATTTCAGTGCTCATTAATCTTCAATGAACTATAGCATCTAGAAATCTAGTGTGCATGCTAACCCAGGCCGGGAGTCTTGGGTCTTGGTGGTGGTGGTGTTGGAAGGAGCAGGGAGGACAAGTGGGGTAGTAAGCATGTCTGTGATCAGCTTGCATGCCTCCTGTGCTCTCTGGGAGTGATGCTCCAGAAGAACTGCCCTAAAAACACATATATGCATGTCATAATTTCTTTCACATTATGAGTGATGTTTTATATAAATGCACAAGTTTGTATACATGTTGAATGTATTTTTATAAAAACCTACTTGTCTTTCTCTTCTTTAACTTTCCTGTTGACTGCCAGGTCTCTAGATGACAGATTCTGTTAAACAATTCAATAGAAAAAAAAATAGTTGCATCAGATACAAATTAGGCACAGACCAAAGGAATGGAACACAACCATAGTACATAAATACAAGAAACATAAACAGTAAGAGTCTGACCAGAGGATTAGGAGGAGTGAAGGGAACACGCTCCCTCTCTCTCTTCTCCTCCCTCTGTCTGTGGTACTCAACCAGTCGCTCTCTCTGCTTCCTTCTCATCCAGGTCCTCAGCTCCTTCCTCTCCTCCTCTATCATGGCTCTCCTCTGCTGCTCCTCTGACCTGCTGAAAACACACTTCACACACTGATTTTCATGTTTTGGTTTTGTAGACTTATTCATTACTCCACTTATTTGCATTATTTATTTTTATTATTCATTTATTCATTCATCTCTTTAGTCAAAATAAGTTCATACCTTCTCGTCCTGCTCACCGAGGGAGAGTGATGGAGTGCTGAATGTGAGAGCGCCCCTTCTTTCACTAAATCACCCAAGATGTCCGCAACATCACTCAGTCCAGTCAGATCCAAAATGTTTTCATCTAGCCTGATAATTTATTAACATCAGAAAATAGTTTAAAAAAACAATGCAGAAATACAAACAACGCTGTTTGTCTCCACTAGTAGTAACACTTATACCTATTACTACTTCCTGTTTGTTATGCCACCATCTGGCTGCATATAGCTAGAACTTTCCACTTCTCTAATACCATGTTTAGGGGTTTAGAATTTCAGTTCTGGTTGTTAAACTAGGGTTAAACTTTTAAGGAAACACGATTCAGCCTTTAAGAGCCTGAAGGGTTTATCGATTAAGAACTACTTACAGGCTTGAATCCTCCATCAATGATTCAGTCAATTCTGCGATAAAATAACAACAAAGGCATTAAGACTTTCGCCATGGCACAGAACAAGAAGCTCTAGTGAAAAGGTCAGCAGGTATATGGTTACTCTATGTGTGTCAGGAGAAAGACTGTGCATTAACCTTGGCTCACATCCCCGAGAGGCTGATCTGGTTTCACTGCATTAAAAAAAGCTTCAGAATCAGGACTGAGTTTAAAAGAGAACATACACTTCTCAAATTAAGAATAGAACGATGGAAATCAAATACTGTTAGGTCTGATGTGTAAGGGAAATGCATTGTGCTACCTGCAGGAGTAATGTGGTTTTGGTGGACCGGGTTCTGGATGGACAGTGAGGCTGGGTAGAGAGACGAGCACCCCCTCTGACTTGGAAGATTAAGACCATTGGGGGTGAAAGACAAAAACCGTCCCTCATCCTGCTCATCTTCCTCTTCAACCATGTTCACTCGAGTCGTGCGTCTCTTTGCTGAGTACAAGTACATATCAGACACTCTTATAATCTCCATGTTGACATTAGATAAAGTGAATTTTATCCTGAGTAAAATAATGAGAACATATTATTGTATATACATTTTTGGAAAGTTCTTCAAAAGTCACAATTGTTTGGTGAAAGTGGGACATCTGCAACAATAACGTGATGTCATGCAGGCAAGTGTAAAGCGGTGTTCCAGCTAACACACCAGCAGCACATAGTTTAGTCCTCATAACAAAATAGCAACAAAAAAGGCAATAAGTTTACTAACCTTCCTTTGTAACTCTCAGCATGCTGGAATAAGGCTCCTCTTCCACACTGGCCATCACAACAGGTGTTAGAGCGTCTATAGTATTTACCAGCTGTAAAAGAAAAACACAGAGGAACAGTGACTTATTTAGTGTTTAATAGAATATCATCCAGGATTTTATTTCAGCTAAATAGTACCATGTACAAGATCAGTGGGTTTAAAAAGTACTTACCAGCCTGGTGTTGGCAAATTCTCTGTCCATGTGGTCAGCGATACTCTGGAGAGCTGCCAGTCGGGCGTCCATCTCAGAGAGATGAGCCGAGACCTGACGCTGAGAAAACACACGATCTTCCGAATGGCCCTCTGGCATGGCCTCCTGTTGTATCCCAAATTCATTCAGCACCTTTACAGTGACTGGATCCCCACTGGATTCTGGCATTGAGAGCACAAGTGCAGGAGGAGTGAATGTTAGTGAAAAACCTGTAAAAGGAAACGTAATAAAAAACAGCAAAAATGTTTAGAGCATTAAAGGAAAGGAACTGTAATCTAGATACAGTTATATTACATGATGTCATTAAGGTACACAATCTCATTTTAAAATACAGTAATCCCCCAAAATTCACAGGGGTTGCGTTCCTAGAGCACCCGCGAATTGTGAAAAAAAAAAAAAATTATTATTTTTATACTTTAAACCCCAAATATGTCTTTTGGTGTCGTTTTCTTTGGTATAAGTAGGGGAAATACAGTAATTTAATTTAATAAAAATACAGTAAAAATGTACGAGTGCTCACAGTAAAACAAAGGATTTACAGCCGGAAGACTGCATGGAAGCGAGTATACTCTGCTCTCGTTTGGGATATATGTGGTTAATATATTGCTTGTTATAACATACATGTGCAATTATTCGTCGGTGGAAAGAGATAGATTTAAAGCAAAAGCTGTTTAAATTGCATCTTGAACCGTATGAATGCTGAATTATTTTGTTTGTATGTGGTGTCTAAAAATTACTCTTAGTGCTATAACTCCTAGTATTGGTACAAACAACACTCAGCAAACACCGGAGAGGCGTCACAGGGCAGCAGCCAATCAGCGGTTTCCGCTAGATTGCGGTGGTTTCTGCGAACAGATTTATTTTGCTTCCAAGGAAAATTCCGCAAAAGATTGAGGCCACAAACGCTGAACCTCGGCTTTGCGGGGGTTCACTGTATACAAAATTTCAGTACCTGGCAAGTCGTCAGTGTGTTCTTCTGTTCTGATCTCAGTGTTGTTCTGGTTTGAGTTGATCACAGAAGCTGCTAGAAGATGAAGGTGAGCAGATGTAGGTGGAGAACAGGGTTGGCTCTGGACAGGGGTTTGGGAAGAGGGCAGGTCCTGTAAAGGAGACCTATCCGCCGGATCAATTGCACTGATGAACTCCTGTCCATGAGCACTCTTAAGGAGAGATAGTAATAATTCAGGGAACAGCATTCAGAGGCATGGAGCTATATACACATTATCAGTGTGATAGAGATTCTGTGCATGGATTATACCATTCTGTCACAAGAAATGTTTTCTTAATAATTCAAAACAAAACAGTCTTTCCTTACCGTATGGGCTTTTGGCTCTGTGTGACCTGTGCCCACTGGCTGCTCTGGAACCATTTTCTCAGAGGAGCAAACATTAATGTCCATATGTATAGAACCTAGAACAAATTGAAATGGTGTTTTTTTTCAGAATCTTTAATTAACTGTAAGGTAGTGCAGACCATCAGCTTAATTTGTAATTCAGCCCATTATCCTAGAAAGAAGATCTTACATCTTCTCTTTTACTCATTACGTGTATTAATGAAGCATAGATTCACAGTTGATCAAAAAAAACAAACAACTAATATCCAATAATTAACCGACCAGGGAAAGGGCTGTGATTACTACAAAATGGACGCAAATTAAAACTGACTTCTTTAGTCACACAGGCATTGTTTTATTCCAAATTTAATGCCCAATTATACCTTAACCTCAGCAAAGATGTGGAACTCACCTGATGGAGAAACAGAAGACTGAGGAAGCTGGGCTGAAACAGCTTTATCAGTGGTGCTGCAAGGTGAGGCTAAACAAGACAGAAATGCAAAAATCAGCATATCTCTTAAAATCATCAACAAAATGCAATGAGCTTGAGTAAGAAACCTCTAAAAAAAAAAAAAAAAAAAAAAGAGGATCACTCACGAGGGTCTGTGTTGGTGCAGGCATCCTGGATTTCAGGAGGTCGTTTGTGCATTGCTGCAAAAGCATGAAGCTCTGCTGATGTGCGCTGAGCTTCGGCCAGCAGCCTCTGACCAGTCAACATTGACTCGAAGGAACCTGAACAAACAAGATGAATGGAGAGTGTAAAAGTGCTGACAGTGATGCACCTAAATAAAAGACTAGAACGCTGTGTGTACATTATATACTAACCTAATGGAATGACAAAGCCATCAGCTGGAGTAGATCTGTCTTCTTCAGGCTTCTGGTTAAAAAAGAGAATCTTGATTATTAATAAAATGACTTATTATACAGAGCAGTCTAAGTAAGATTTAGTTTAAAGGTGTAGCTGTTGTTTTCACTAGCAGGCAGGGGTTAACAGTCTCCAAAGATATATGCAAATTAAACACGCTAACATTTTTAAACTGTACACATCAATTCAGTTTCATTCCTATTTGTTCTATGACCTTTTACAACCAGGCTTTTAAACTTTAAAAAATCTGAATGTCAAGGCAGTGCAGTCTACTCTTAACAATAACGTGGGTGATTTACCTGAGATGGAGGAATTATAGAATCATCTGGTCTGAAGGACACAGCCTTTTCGTCTTTCTTTTTATCTTCTCTCCTTTTAAGCCTTAGAAACAAGCATTACAAGTGCTACATCATCAGAAAGTAAATATATATTTTACAGTCATAATCTGAAAGCTACAACATGTTCAATCAAATCATGATCAGAAATAATGTGCACGCTGGCTGAACATTTTAAACTAAAATGAAAAAAATTTATAATTTAAAAATAAATTCATACAGCATAATAATTGATTTCTCAATATAAAACTAAGTGATCAGTGAAGACTATACTTAGAAATGAATAATCAGTTATGGACAAATTAAAGATCTCAGGTAGGTACCTTTTGCTGGAGGGCGTGACAGTGACTTTGCTCTTTGTCCCTGTATCTGCCTTGAGAAGTTGGAGCTTAGTGTTCGCTTCCTGTTTTTTTCCTGCTGCCCAGGCCATCAGCTCCCCTAGAGGGATGAGTCGAGGAGTGGGCAGTGGAGGTGTGCTGTATCTCAAACCCTACACAAACCAACCAATAATTATCCACAGTGAGAGAACCACAATGCATCCAAATCTTATTTTGGCAATCCTAACTATATGACGGATGATCTAAAGAGATTAATGTGTGTTGTGCTTACAGTACGAGATGGCTCAGGCTCAACACGCAGTAATTGTGGTTTGGGAAAGTTTCTCGTGGACGCAGTTCCTGCTGTGCGTAGCCTCAAGGGAGCCGACAGAGGGATCCGGGGAAGCTGGATAGGTTGCATCTGGATATCAGGGGGTAAACGCAGCAGCGGGAGCTCCATATCTGCCACTGCCACATTGAGAGCAGTAGGAAGGTGGACTGCCTCTCGTTCTCTCCCTCTATGTAATGAATGGTACGCTTGAGTTTGTGTGCTGTACTGATTTAGATTCCATTGTGGGGGTTGAGCTTGCTCAGCTTGCCTCTTAAAGCTTTCAGATCTTCTGTACATGGCAGGCTTGTGCTGATTGGGACCCCAGGCCTCTCTCACTGGGGGAGGAGGAGACTGAGGAGGGGGCAAGTGAAGAAGCCTGAGCCCCTGTATAATCGGAACAGTCTTTTCAATGGGACAATTCCGCTGGGGTGCCTGTTGTGGGGCTGAATTGTCTATTGTGGTAGGAAGTCCTTGAGAGGATGGAATAAAATGACTTCTTTCTTCCTGGCTATTCTGTGACAAATCAGGACAAATGGTCAGATGTTGGAGATCCTGTGGCCAAATAGAAAAACAAGTAAACAATCTATTGTAAGCCACATCTTTGGATAAGGACAGTGTTGAGAGGTTTTACCTGTAGGCTGAGTCTACTCCTTTCTTCATGGCTATTCAGTCTAGGATCTGCTTCCACATACTGTTGGTGTGCACCTCTGGGTTTCATGGACTGTAGCTCAGAGACAGTGTCTGGCTTATTCTCTAATCTTGTGTTTTGGGTATCATTGGGAGGAGGACCTGAGGACTGAGCCACAGTGGGCTGAGTTTGTGGTTGTGCAAGTTGTGAAGGTTGTGTTGCAGGAACACTGAGCTGTGAAAGGAGTGTGTTGACATGGGAGAGGGGCAGGTTGGCAAAGGAGGCTCCCACCACTTGCATAAGACTCATGAAGTTGATTTGCTGCAACTAAAATGGAAATACAATAAATACTTTGTGTATGACAATAAGGCAGATGTTAAAAACCTGCTATTTGTCACGTACTTGGACTAATCGGAAAAGCTCATCCTGAAGCAGCTGCCTGACTGGATCAGGTTGAATCATTTCTCCATTCTGGACACTTTGAGGGTGGCTTACATTCCCCAGTTCAGCTGGAGGCTTTGACACAGAGGGGAGCTGCTGCTTTCTTTGCTGAACAGGCTCAGGCTCAGGAGTATTATGTACAGGACTGAAATATAAAGCACACGTGTTGTAAAAACAAACCTAAATGGCTTAAATAAATAGCAATCATAGAATAAGTCTTTTGTAACAATATGTGCCATATCAAACATTCTGGAGAAAAATGGACATTTGATGAGTGTATGATAAATTATATTTGAATTATTAAACTATGTAGACTAAACTTGCCTATATTCTGGTTCCTTTCTTGATTCTGCAGGTTCAGTATCCAATGTGCCAACATCCTTTGAGCTGCAACACAGAGACCATCTTAAACTTAACCCAGAAGTGAATAATTACAGACCAAAAACAATTCCACATGCTTGACTTTCAGTTTACTCAAACACCGCACCACACACAAGCTAGGAATGAGCTGTGTTTATACTGTCACCGTGGCAACAGCTAGATGACTAAATGCTTTCATAGACACTCCCAGAGCCAACTCCGTGGCACACTTTATCTGTGTGTTACAATAAGCTATATCAATTACTATAATAAATGAACTTATTTTATTTAACATGATTTAAACTTACTGTGATTCACAGGATTCAACAGATGTCCTAGAGTATTCTAAATCTGCCAGAGTTAAAGGCTGTAGAGAAAAAAAAAACTCTAGAATTATTCAATTAAGACACAAACCAAAATAAATCAGTAAAAAAGCAGGAAGTTGTGTTCACCTGGTTTCTGGGGTTACAGGTTTTGGTCTTCTTCCTGATCTGTACTGAAATATTTGGCCCAGTTGAAGAGTCTTCTTGGATCTCCTCAACACTACTGTCACCTGTAAAACCCCACAAGGTTTTTCACAAGGATGTTCATCATTAAAGTAGCTAGTGCAAACATTTTTGCTGACAATTTAGAAAGTAGTAATAAGGAATTCAACACAAATCAAAACTTGAGCACTATTTAAATACGTCTTAAATGGTGTTGTGTTGCCCCTTGCAGCAGTCAGATTAATTTCGTTTTCTTAAAGTTTAGAGACTTTAAGGGAGCTTCGCAATTACATACTGCAACTTTAAAATAGAAATCAAGAACAAAATGGTTTTCCACCAAGACGCTTACTGTCCAATTCAGTCATTTGGAGTGGTTCATTCACTCTTCTACCATTTCGTTCTTCTATCGCCGGGTCAGAAATTATGTCCTCATGCCCATACAAGTGAGAAACTCTCTGCTCATCCTGAAGCTCCTCAATTTCACATACCCTGCAGAATAAACACAGTACTGTAGAATATAACCACTGCATAAAGCGACACAGGTCATCAGTGTTTGGTCTGAAAATGGAATTTGAGTCACACAGAAAGAGCTGCATTTGGATGATTAGTTAAAGCCAAACTGTACATAACTCTCCTAAAATGTTTCGGCTGTGTTTATTCAAAAAGCACTCACTCAGAAGTGTGTCCATGCTGGGGGTCCATATCAGGCAGGGTGATGGGAGTCCCTGCTGAGGCAGAAGGATAGCCAGTGTCCACGCTACTTTCTCTCTCACGCTTCCAATCAATTTCAACTGGCAGGACTGGAGCCACAGTGGTTCGAGCTTTCCTCTCTGGGAGCTGCAGGAGGACAAGTGATACATAAGCTAAATTCTTAATATAAATTGAAGACCTGGACTTGGGCCTAGACCATATACAGTCTTTATATTTAAAAAAATATGGCTGAAGTTCACTGTTTTCTTATTGTTTATAGAATTTAATATTTGCAGACACATTCAATAATTCCAAATACTATGTCTGAGTTCTAGCTGCAGGTAAATCTATCAAAATTTACATGTTCTAATTACTGCAACCAAATGACCCAAATGATTAAGCACTCTCTCGTTTGAACATAAATGTCTCACCCTAATCTGAATATAGCGCTTGTCAGTCCTCACTAGGGCTTTGGTGTATCTCTGCTCTAGCAGCCTCAGAGCAGAAAGCACTGCAGGAGCTGAGGCTTTAGCCCTAATCACCACTGGCTCAGCGGCACACCCTGTTTTCTTCCTGCTTGAATGTGTGAGCAAGACACTTCTGTCTGCCCAGCGCAGCATCCATTCCAACATCCTGGCCAGCTGGGGAAACTGGGCCTCCAATTTGGAGTCCAGCTCCAGCTGTAGGTCCACATCAGGGCAGGGGATTATCTTAAAGGGCCAGTGCTCCATTTGAGGCATCCCTTGGATTAAGTTCCCAAAAGGACTGGATTCTGTGGTTAGTACATGCTGTCTGGGTGGTGTCCCATTCTGTCGTCGAAGACCAAACAAACCTGGCTGTTTTCCAGGAAGCGGCAGAGCACCAGTGCTGGTTCGAGCAGTAAGAGTTTCACTAAGGACAGATGGAGGAGGACCTATAGAGGGCAGTGGCTCAGGAGTCTCAGGAAGCATGTGATAGCACCTTCCAGCACGGAACACAGGAAGCCGCACACCTTTTTTTCGGCCAGCCTGTCGTCTTTTGAGTGCTGTCAGTACATCAAAAGCATCAGAGTGAAGCTCACGTTCATGCAGACATGAAGAGAAGCTACTCAGCAAAGGAAGCTCAGATTCCTCCATGTCCTGGCTGTCCTTCTCCAACACATAGCTTAGGAAAAGCTCTAAAAAGCATGGATACTCCTCATCCTCAAGTTCAAACAACCAAGTCCCCACAGAGGGTAAGGTGAAATCTTTATGTTCTTGCAGTGTTCCTTCTCTTTTTCTTTCATATTTTGATTTCAATGTGTTCTGAGGTTTGGGTGACACAAAGCTGAAAATGAAAAGATGAAGGTGAAAACTTCGACAAAATCAGTAACCCCAAAACATTTAGTGATAAGTGTAATTAATTACTGAGTATAACAGTACCTGTGATGTTCCTGCAGTTCTGATGAATGAGGCTCTGATATTGTATCAGCAGTGTCAGCCTCACTGCCCACTAGGGGGTGCTCAGAGTCTGTGAGTGTGCTATTACTCAGGCTAGTGCACCACGAGAACCGGTCAGATATGGCATTGGCTCCTGTCCTGTCCTCCTCTTCCTCCCTCTCCCAGATATGCCACTCTAGTGGGATCTTGCTCTTTGCCAGTCGGCGTACCTCTCGAACCCGTTGCCTCCGCTGCTCCTGAATCAGCGAAATCATTGTCGCTCTCTCTGCTTCATCTTGCATCTCGCTTGCCTGTGTGGCTGGACATGAACGTAAATAAACATGTCTTGACAGTTTTCTGTCCCAGAAATTAAAGACATTCAGCTCTGTCTCAAAAAGCAATTGTGCTGTTTAACCTTGTGTTGTTGCAGAACCCTGCACAATGCTGGATCTTAACCTCTGCAGCAGTGAGGTGTACTTCTCTCTTAGAGGCACCCGGACAGATTCCTCCTCATCGGGAAACACAGTGACTAATGTCTCTGCCACCTTGAAAAAAGAAAATAAGGAGTTTAGAGGGGTAGAACAGAAGAGAGGCAATAAAGTATGACCTGTTTTTGTTTTCACCATTGGAAAAAGAGGCAGCTCAGTCACAAGGCTGAGCACCAAGTCCTGTAATGTCTCTTCAGCATTAAGGAAGCGAGAGAAAGGCATGAGACGGCAAGCCCAATGCAGGACCTCCTCACGCAATTCACAAGCACTATTATCTGCAACCTAGAACCACAAAGAAGAACATGTAAAAACACACTCAGTATCCTATACAAAAACAAAGGTATAATTCTGTTAGCATTGTATTTACCTGAGAGGTCCTTGCAGCTTGGTACCTTCTACAGGAGGCTGTGAGCTGATCACGAACATGCAGCATCCAGCACAGCCCACATAATTCCCTAAAGCATACTGAGATCACCACACAGTTTGTTAGTAACAGGTTTTCTACACATTAATGCTATGTTATTACAGGCTTGCACATACACACCTATTGTTTGGATGACAACATTATCCATGTCTTCGGACCTCAAACGGAAAAACCCATGGCGATTAGTAAACTTTTTTAACCCTTCTGGAAGCTCATCTTTAGACTGCATGTGTCTCTTCCTCACCTGTCGACAAACCATAAACCTTTTATTGTGGTGGTCAGAGTGGCCTGAAAGCAGTTAATTGTAGATAAATAACAGTTTTAAGCATGCATGCCTAAGGCATATGGAGATATAATATTTACCTTGCGAAAGAGTTTGCGGCATCGACGCAGGCCATCGATGTACCACTGCACAGCGGGTCGGGAGCAGTGAGCAGCTCTGAACAGCAACAGCACTCGTTGTAACACTGCAGCTACATGGCAACGTGATTCCTTCTCCAAAGCCATAAAGATGTCACCAATGGAGTCCTGGAAAAGGCACATGAGTTGATTGTTTAAATTATCATCTAGCTAGTGTTAGTGTGAAGACTAAAGTGTGTCTTCCAGTGACCACAATCTAGAAACATTAAAAAGCCTATGCTCAGTAAGGGATATGAGAGGAGTACCTGTGTGTTAGGGGCAGGTTGTGGACAGTACAAAGGAGGGGCAGGGAGGTAGAATGCAGGAGGAACCAGAGCAGTGAATGAAGAGGCATGCTCCTTGGCTGATTCCAAAAGCCTAGTGAGAGGCTGTGATACAACATCCACCTCTGCCATGACTGAGGCCTTCAGGATCTCCTGAGCAGACACGTGGAGCAGCTCCATGTCCTCAAGCTCCACAATATCTTAAACATTAGACAGATAGGTGGCTAAAGCAACATTATATCACTCTGTATTGTTAAACAGTACAAATGATAAATTATGTAGAAAAATGAAACAAATAAACAAACCAGGAAGACTTTTCAAGGCCTTGTCTTGTCTGTCATATGAAACTTTGCAGTCCAGTAATGACTCAAGTTGAGTCTGAAAAATAAAGCCAGGCTGTAGCTCTGCAGGAAGGTGCAATTCTCTCCATTTCAACCTACAACAAAATAGAAAAACTATTTTAAGATGTTTTGAAATATGCCATATTCCATTCATTTTCTTTCTGTCTGTTAGCATTCAATAGAATTTACCATGTTTGAATTTAACACACATACTCACAAATGATTTAATAAGCCTATGTAAAGTGCTTCATTATTTTTTGATGACTCAAACAGTATTAAAAAATTCATACACAGTTTACACACAAATTAGTACATATGCAATGCTGATAAATATACGAAAGTATGCTACAGTCAGTAAGTAAACAACCTGCTGAAATCATAGTGCAGTCTGCAGTAGGTGGTATAAGCCAGACCAAGAGAGGCAGCCATCTTCCAATCACCCAAACTCTGAGCCAACCATGCTGCCTCAGGAATCAGCCCACCCAGCAGGAGGAGCTCCAGAGCATACTCCACTGTCCATACACCTGAGAGGTGCTGTGATCTCACAGTGGCCGCCACCTGCCGCTGACAGAGAGCCACTGTGCGTCGTCCTGCCGCTGTAATGATAATATGGATTCATGAATTTATTTGAATTCAGTGAGAAAGGTGAGTCTGTTATGTTTACTAAGTTGTTACTCACCCTGTGGCAGATGTAGAGGAGGCAAGATATCCACGTGGTGTGGTGGGAAGATAGCTAGCGGCTGGTTGGTAAAGTAGGATGCCATGAACCTGCCGAGAGACTGGACCACAGCACAGGCAGCCTCACTATTCACCCGCTGCGGGAGCCACAGCTCAAACTGAGCCTTGTCTGCAGATGTCGCTTCTAGTGAGAAATACCAGATATTAGTTTTAATAACCACAAAGAATATTTAAGATTAAAAGTTTACATCTGGCCTTATCTGACTGGAAAGATATGTGAAGGCAAGGCTCACATTTTCCATGTATCTGCAGAAAATGAGGTAGGAATAAATATATGGATATGCTGTTAGCAGTTTCATAATATCTGTGAAACTTACCTACAGTATCTTCTAATGTCAGTAGCTGCTTGGCCATGGTGTCACACAAGGCCTGGGCCTCCCTAAGCTTATACTGAAACAGCTGGCCAAACAGAAGAGCCAGACAATAGCGTGTCTCCAGAAAGACTGTCCTTGGCCCAGCTGCTTGATAAAGAATTAACAGGTGCTTATGACAGCAGAACATGGCCACATGCCCTAAACTGATATTAATGGATATTCACTAAAGTTAGCATGATGTAGTAAGTTGCATACCTCTCGCTATCTCTTCCCACAGCTGGTCTCGCCAAATCTGGATGCACTCACTATACTCACCAGAAATGAAGTGCTCCTCTCCTGCACACAGAGAAAAACACATGAAACAATTTCATAGTTTGTTAATGTGTTTTGCACTTACTGGCCACCTACCTACTTTCTTGTACTAAACAATAAAAAACTGATTAATTATCTTTAAATAAATTAACTGTTTAACTGAGTCACTGAGTCTAACCTGTTATGTTGTACAGGGCAGGGCTTTCCTCCAGATGGTCTCCAGCTCTCTGTAGTGATTCTTGGATTTGAAAAATGATGTTTGACATGCTCTCCAGTTCCCTATTTTGACTCGCTGTACTTTTATCACTTCGTAATTCGTCGTGGTACTGCAAAGCTTGCTTGTAGATGTCTCGCCATATTGCCACCAACCTGAAAACCAGAGAATGTCCATTCATTACACATGCAATCAATCAAGCGAGCTCTTTTGAAATTCTTTAATAAGCAAATATGTACCTATTTGACGGTCTGTTTAGCACAGATATCTGAGAGGCCACAGCTTCAGCCTCCACATCATCCTGTAACAGTGGGATTGAGAAGATGTCTGAGAGACAAGGATCAACCTTTGCTTGCTGGACTGCTTTCTGAGGTAGACTGTAGGTCTGGTCCAGAATCCTGGATGCTTCCCGGAGGACAAAAAGTGCTGCCATGAAGTTCTGAGAGGAACAAACAGTGCGCATGGACTTAGGCAGAAAAAGACGAACAAGCTGTCGAGTGAGCTCCAAAACAACCCCTAGGCAGCTGTTGCCATCTCTGTGAGTGGAATCCCAGGGTAGAAAGGAGAGCAGAGCCCTAAGAAATTCCATTACACTATTTTGTTTGTAAGAATGTATTAATGGATCAGCAATCGAGAGAAGGTGAGCCAAACGAACAGCGCATGAGATGGTGTAATTCAGCAAGCGCTTTCTCTGATCCATAGTACCACCAAGAGAAACACCAAGAGCCCAGGCAGTTAGCAAACTCTGCTGTGCCCTGGTGAGCTCCTCCAAGAGAGCTGAGGAATCTCTGTCTGAATCTTCTGACTCGGCTTGAAAACGGGCATGAAGGGTGTCAAACATTGAAGCAAATTCTAGCCTGCCCCCATCCTCCATAACCGAGCCGTCATAATGCCCCTCGTCTGAATCATCATCGTCCTCAATCTGAAGAAACAATTTTAAAAAGATGAGAGATAAAACTGATAATATGAAATGAATGTGTCATAAGTAAAAAAAATATTGTATTACAATAGTAGAATACGTGATTTATATAGCCCAATACAGAGGTTTGGTAACTAACCAACAACAATAGTCATGCATTTTAAAATTAGCATTAAGATAGAAGGGAAAAAATGAATCTTATATATTCAGTATTTTATTTAGTAAAAAGATCAGTATTTAATTCTGATATTACATCTGATCAGTTTCTGTTTGCAAAGTTTGTTATAAAAATACTGACAAATTATGACAATATCACAGAAATGAGTATTATGATGCAGCGAAATTTATGTCAATATCGATTCTCCTTGGCCCTAGACTCCACATATTTCATTCTAATAACACAGGTAAACTTTAATAAATAATAACACCTGATATAGACTCAGCCTGAATATTGCTTAATGTTTCTTTAATGTTTCAGTAAATAATTTACCTTATTTAGTGTTGAATCATATTGTCCTGTTTGATAACTAGTAATTCAGAACATTATTTTAATATGCTACTGAAGCAGAACATAAAAAGGAAGGCAATTGAGCATCAGAATTACCCTCTCTGTCGTTAGCCTCAAGCCTTCTGTGCTTCCTCCACCTCTGAACAATAGAGGCAGCGTCGATTGAGGTGTCTCTCTTTCTTTCAGTGCCAAAAGACTAGCTGTGAACTTCAGAGTGGTCATGGACTTCAGTCTGGACTTCACATGGGGCTAGACATCCACATAAATACACAAGGTATTTTTCCACCCAAAACAGCAAACAATTTTTTTAAACAATGGCAGGTTTATTCCATTCTGTCCTTGACTCACCAGCTCTGAGTGGATGGTCTTGCGTACTCTGTCCAGCGCCTGAGTGGTCTCCATCAGGAAGTGGCTCATCAGCGAGGACGGGGTAGGCCGTCTGGACATATTCAGCACCGTCACCATGTAACCATCAGACACAATGAGACAAGGCAGCCTCGGGTGCCAGGTCACAGAGTAACGCTGTCTCATCGGGTCACCCAGAGACATGCTGGAGCTAGACAAGGCATCATCTGGTGGCTGTGAAGGCACTGGAGGTCTGTGAGGAGTGACATCAGCTGTGTTAAAGATAATGTAATAAACTCTTTTTGTGAGTATTAGCATGCATGCATTAAAGAAGGTCAAGAGTTTCCCCAATATACAATCTAACATGCTGAAGGGAACGGGCTGAGTTAGTGGGCTTTGTGGTGCCACAAGCTGTAAGTGTGTATTTGGGGTTGACACAGAATTTCTACTGCTCCAGTACTTACATGAGCACAAAATGACCATGTTGGAAGAGGAAAAAGAGAGAGCGGATGACTAGAGATGTAAGAAAAGAAGAAAGAAAAGATGGTAAAAGAGGACAGGGATCAGAACAGGAAAATCAGGATGAACATCAGTGAAAAGAGAATGAGTAATGGATAAACAAATGACCAGAAAAGGAACTAATGCAATAGAAATAATGCATGTAATAACGTTTATCCATGAGTATGACTCAAAGCCCACTTTGATACCAAACTCAAACAGAAATTCTATATAATCTGATAATTCTATAGTTCGATAATGTAATCACTCTGACAGTAGTTTACTCTAACATAATTCTTTTATGTTATTGTTTGTATAGTAACAGCTTATTGTATGGTGGTGTAATTGCAATCTTTGGGAAATTGTGATGTATAAGATGAATAAAACACTTCAGAGTGTGCTGTCAAAGGGGAAAAAAACTTCTATAAGGTGACAGTGTTTCATTTCTAACTTATTAAGTATAAGAAGTCAAGTCAGTGTCAAACTCTGCTCACCTATAAGTGACTAACGGATGAAGAGGCAGGAAATGTGCAGGGTCAAACTCAATGTCACACCCACTTGTGGAGAGAGAGACCAACCCTCCTAAGCGGGCCAGCATCAGGACAGAGCCTCTCTTCAATATACAAGCCAGATAGAGTCCTTCTGGTGACCAACTCACACAGCTCACCCAGTACGACCTTAAGGACAAGACGAGCCATCAAAATGCATTCTGTATTAAGGTGAAGAATAAATAAGTGTAAAGCCTGTGTCATCTTCACTCACCTTATGTATTTGGATGGGATCGAGAGCTTTTTACTGCCACATCCTCCCAGTGAGCTGGATACAGTCACAAAGTTCTGCGTGCTTATGTATAATACTTGAGTAGCCTGTTCAGTGTAAGGAAATATTAGAGATGCTTCTTGATTATTATCTGATAATGGGGAACTATAATACATTGTTCATTCAAAATGGACATTTCATATACATTACCCTTGGATCTTTCTGATTAAGAATTATTGCTAACAGTTGTCCATCAGGTGAGAATGCTGGTACTAGTGCTCCTCTTGACTTGACAGGCCGACATGGAGGAGCAAGATGGCTGAGAGGGTAAGACTTAGTGACCCATTCGACACAGTATTCTTTCAAACTGTAGGAAAGACACATGTTTTTAATTCACTACTAATTATTTTTCTTTCTACCTGCTTGTATAGAGTCCAACCTGGTTTTCCCGGCCTCTTCCCATTGAATCTTCAGGAAGGTGACAATCAGCTGCTCTCCAACTGTGAAGACAAAAGCACTAAGGCACACATCACCTGCAGCCTGGATAGGAGCACAGAAAAAATACCCAGGAGAAACTCTGAAAAGGTATACTGATGGACCATTGTAAGCATTTTTATGTATAGCATAAAACAGCCAAACCTTGGTAGCTCTCACCTGGCTCTGGATAAACGCGCAATGAAGACATGCTTCCTTATCTTTAGCAGAGGGAAGGCTTGAATTTTCAGAGGAAGTTATCTGACTCCAGCATCCCTTGACAGTGCTATCCCGAACACTACTTAGATCCTGAGGCACCAGGCATTCCCAGAGGAAAATCTGTCCTGTGAAAGAAGCCACAAGAACCCTCCTTCCATCCCCTGAGACCAGCAGAGACAGCCGCTGGGAAGTCGCTATGCATGTGTAAGAGAGACCTCGGTCAGACAAAGACTTTAACATGAATCTTAAATTAAATTTCAGCACAAAATCACACACAGACCTTTACTAACAGAGGCCAGCTCATATACTGCAGGCACCGATGTGACCATCTTCAAGGAATCTTTGTCTCTGTCCCATAGAAACACCTCTCCAGAAACTAATATACCAGCCAGCCACATAGCTACAAACAGTACAGACAGATGCATGAGATATTTGGATGTGTCACACTGCAGGTTCCCAATCCTAGCCCTGGATGCCCCCTGTCCTGTACGCTCTGGGTGTGGTAGAGCAGGAAAAACACTCACATGTGCAGGAAAATGAGTTGCTTAGGTTTAGTATTGGGAACCTGTGCATTACGAAATGCTGTGAAATATCTGAGCTCAGAGCTGACCGTTTTGAGAACTGGACATTGTCAACACTCTTGGTAGCAACTGGTGCAGTTTTGGGATCTTCTTCTTGGTCTGTCCTGATTGTAAATTGATTTCACTGATCCGATTGTCATCCAAAAGAAAGACACCTTCCTTCTCCTGGGGGAACAGGATGTGTAAGGAATAAAATAAATTATTAGCATGCTCTGACAGAAGACACTTTCTGGTCAAACAGATGAAAATCAAGCTGTCAGTCTTACCTTTCCCAGCCAACAAAATCTCGGCCATGGTTTTCTCCTCTTGATACTGGACGACAACAGCACATCGAACTTTACCTCCATGTTTGGTGTCTAATCTGAGAGAGACTTCAGATGCTCTGCTTTTTAAATCACTGCAATTCATGTTTGATACAGGACATAATGTGGCTAGCTCGCTAAACACCTAGAAAAGTCCTAGATAACTCTAAGAAATTCCTGTCTAGCCACAATGAAATAATAAGCACGTACGAAGCAATAACAGGCATTTACATTAATCTTTTAAAAGAAAGCAGCTGCGGCATCGAAAAAAACATCAAGCCATGTTTGTTAGCAAACTAGCTAGCGACCTGAGATGGAACCCTGAGATATAAGCCAGGCGTTTAAACGGGCAGAAACATGTAGGACTTATCCAATAACGGATCGATTTCCGTTTCGGACAAAATCTTACAATTATCCTAATACAATAAAACAAACAAATAATGTGAACATTAGGTTAAAATTCATAACGGTTTTTTTTTCTTTCGAATTTCCCTCCACTTCCGGTACTACACAGAGTCCCGTTTCGTTGCCATGGAACGAGACGCGTTCACGCTGACACGAGAGCGCGCAGCGCACCCGCGCACGGGAACGGTCCTCTAGTGGTATTAGATGTCGAAAAGGATCATTAAAAATAGCAGATCGGCATTTAAAAACAGATCAACCACAAATCAAACATTAAAAATTAACCTAATTAATTTATTTTAATTAAAATGGTGCATTTTTGCTTTCTTTTTCACTTTACTGTAAGGCAAACTACAATTAATTCTTATTAAATAATTGTTTATTGTGTTTTCCTGAGTCCTTAAAGAAGACATGGCCATTTACTTCATGCATGGGTTAGAGGAAGAAAATGTTTCTATCTTCGAAAGAAGTAAGTAGTACGTTATAATACAGCTACAAGTGATTATGCATATTATTATGCATTATTATTATGCATTATTATTATTATTATTATTATTATTATTATTATTAATGTAAGAACACTGTCAATTTTAAAAATGACATTTTTGTAAATAAGGGGGAAAGGGACACACAAATTATGTACAAAAGTATTAAAACATTTCTAAGAGATTCCAGTTTGTTGTCTATATAAATAATGTATTTTCTTATTGTTTCTCCATATGATTCATGCTTTTTGTTAAATGAAAAATCTTTATAGCCTTATAATATGGGCTCATTATCCATATCTCAAAGTTCTCTGTTCTCTCATATATTACTCAAGAATCCATATTTTAATCATGCCTAAACCATTACGTCATACTTTCATATATTTCATAAAATTGTAGACAAGTTGAACTGGCAAACTTGTTGATCTTGTTTTGAGGATAGAGACTGGGTTTGTTGTTTGGAGGGTGGGGATCTTATAACTCTGAAATTTCTATTATGTATAATAATGTACTATTTCCTGTAGGCTGACCATATGAAAGTCTGTCCATCAGTACAAAATATAAATAGATTGCCCACTTAGTAGATTGCCCACGTTTGCTGAAAACAAATCTGCACAACACATGTTTGCCTACATTTGCAGCCAGTGGGAGGAGATCTATACACCACAGCACATGCAATTACGTGTCTGGTGATTTCAGTATAAATTTCAGACTTCATCAAACTCCTGTAAGACAGTAGCATCAAGTATCCGGACAGCAGGGCGTGTTACTGCATCAGGAAAGAAAAGAGACCTTGGTGAGAATTTGAGATGGATACAGAACGCCTGATAAAGTCTGTAATCAGAAGTATTATGTGTCTGGCTGGAATCATTGGTAACAACTGGCTGTGCATTAGCTCTCTGCCAAAATCTATTTCTCAGCTTCGACCTAGCGACGTTCTATTTATAAATTTGGCTGTATCCAATCTGATCACTAATTACCTGGTGGACGTCCTCAACATTTTCCACACTGAACAGTACATTCCTGCAGGAAAGGTGTTTTGCAGCATTCGATTTTTCCTACCTGAACTCTCGGAGACCAGCAGCATCTTGACCACAATGTTCATCACTATGTTCTGGCATCAAAAGCTTGTGGGCTCTCTGAAACGTGGAGGAGCTCCTGTGCAAATGGATAACCTCCAGTTCATCACTGTGATGCTGACCGGAAGCTGGAGTTTTTCACTAGTCCTTAACATTTCTCATTTATTCTTTGTTGCTACAATCAATGAGAACGTGACTACTGCGGAATGCAAGGAAGTGCTGCCCTCACCAGAAGCCGATCAGGCCTACAAGGTAGTATACATCACACTTGCAAATGTGTTTCCACTTATTGGGATTCTTTATGCAAGCATCCAGATCACAGTTACACTGCTGCAGAATGAAAAGCGAATGAAGAAAATGGGTGTAGCAGTCAGAAACGGAGGAAACACCGGAGCTGGGAAAAGTGGAAACAACACTAATAACGAATCCACAGTTAAGTTGTCCAAGTCACAAGCCAAAACAGGTAGTCTGGTGAGGGCTGCCAAGAGTGTAGTGGCAGTCGCCATTCTTTTTTTATTATGCTGGGTAATTCACATCAATATCATCATCATCAGTTCCATCTCACCAACCAGTGTGACAGAGGACATAGAGAGCTTTGTAGGAGCATCCTATACATGCATCATCCCTTATATTTATCTGTACGGTGTGCAAAAGCTGACCTGTTCCAGAGGATCAGGGCGTGTGATGGGTCGAGTAGTAAGTCAGTGAGCTGGAGTTAGACTTGACAATGAAAAATTTAATGAAAATAGGTTGTAGGTGGAAAAAACATAATGTAAAATGCTCTTAATTGCTGATTAATTTTTTATGATATGACACATCATTGCCTTTTGGTTTTATTGAATTTTTCTGATAATAATCTATGACTAAATCTGGTACCAATCTATAACCAAATAAGATAGAATAAGTGGTATGATGTTCAATTTAAATTTGTTTTTATTTAAATTTTCATATGGTGAAACTTTATCATTAATCCTCGGCTGTCAGACATCAGTCGTACAACATTAATCATGCTATCATGTGCGGAATTATGAGATGACGTACTTTCTTAATTATCTGTAATCAGAGCAGCAGCAACTTGTCTTTGCGTCATAGAGGGGATTGAGATGGTTAATTTGGTATAATGGGGATTACCCCTTAAGGGGGAAACGCCATGTTAAATAAAGTATAAATCCAAACAGAATGTAAAACACTCAAAAGAGCTTTCAGGGGGAAAAAATGATTGATGAAACATTTCTTATTCTTATTTTGTTAAAAATGTGGTATAAATTATTTGGAAATGAATAACAGGTAACCTTAGCAGATATTTTGGAAGCAGTATCAGTCAAATAGGGACAGAAATTGAACAAATGTCATTCGAACAAAATGGAATAAAATCATATAATCCTTCTGCTGTGAATAATGTTTTTACAAAAAATATGTATAAAGGAAAGTGATAGAAAAGGAATTAATATGTTCTTAAAATAGAATAACTATAAAATTATAATTTTTAAAAATGTACAAATATGAAGCAGTTTTGACGTGTATTATTTTAAAAGTGTGAATAGGCAGAAATTAAGAAATTAATTTAAAAATTAAACTAAATGCAAAGCTACAAACTCACAAATACTGCAATCAATAAGAAGGAATGTTTATGAATAAAAACCATAGAAAAACAATGTTGGCAAAGACAACAAAACAGAAAATATATTTTAAAAAAGTAATAGTGGAAAATGTCATGCATTTCCTGACACACCACATTACTAAAAGATTGATAAATGAGGTTCATTATGTGTTAACCGTCTTAGAAAATTCAAGATTGGCAATTTTTTTTTGAGTTTCTCATTATACCCCACTTATTTTGATGGATTTTTCCCCAGTCCAGTTGTGACTCTGAGTTGTTTAATAATGCAGCAGCACTGTTGTAATGATACAGCCGAACATACTGTATACTACCCACGTCAGTGTTGCCCTGAAATCTGACCACCATTCAAATATCATCTGGTTAGTGGAGGATCTTTTCCACTGATGAGTGAAGTAGCAGATATGATTGTATATTGTGTACTTACACTGTCTGGCCAAATGTTTATGGATACCATGGGCATTAATAGGGCCCCTTTTTGGTGCTATAACAGCCTCCACTCCTTTGGGAAGGCCTTCTGCTAGGTTTTGTAATTTGGCTGTGGTCAAGCAGTGAAGTCAGGCAAGGAGGACTGGGGTTCATCTAGGCTCCAGTTCATCCCAAAGGTGTTCAGGGCTAGTACACAAGAATCTCTACAATTTCACTCACCTATAAGTGACTGCTGCAGATGGGGTGTGGTCAAGTGTTGGCTGTGAATGAAGAAAGTAGGAAGATTGGACTGGCTTTCTCAGAGGAAAAGCTGTCTGGCGAAAGAACGCATAAGAACTCTCGGTCTGTCCCGTGAGACCAGCAGAGACTTTTCAGTGCAAATTCATACACAGGATAGAGACTCTTCTTCTTCTTCTTTCAGCTTTTCCCTTCAGGGGTCACCTCAACGAATCATCTCTCTCCACCTATCCCTATCTTCTGCATCCTCAACACTTGCACCCACTGGACGACAACAATCTCCTTATTAATTTACATAACATTCTACACATGCTGTATCGGCATCACACAATTGATATACATAAATGCACAATATAATCACACTCCGCTGTCACCCAATGAGGATGGGTTCCCTTTTGAGTCTGGTTCCTCTCAAGGTTTCTTCCTCATACCATCTAAGGGAGTTTTTCCTTGCCACAGTCACCTCAGTCACCTCAGGCTTGCTCACTTGGGATAACATCTAGGACTGTTTGTCTGTTTATATGTTTGTTGTTTTCTTATGTTGTTTCTTATGTAAAGCTGCTTTGAGACAATGCTCTTTGTTAAAAGCGCTAAACAAATAAAATTGAATTGAATTGAACTAGCTTCATATCCTCTTTGCCTCCTGCCTGGCAGCTCCATGTCCAACATTCTCCTACCAATATATTCACTCTCCCTCCTCTGAACATGTCCAAACTGGGCCCCCTAACTTTGTCCCCCAAACGTCCAACATGAGCTGTCCCTCTGATGTACTCGTTCCTAATCCTGTCCAACCTTGTCACTCCCAAGGAGAACCTCAACATCTTCAGCTCTGCTACCTCCAGCTCTGAATCCTGTCTCTTTCTCAGTGATACTGTCTCTAAACCATACAGCATGGCCGGTCTCACCACTGTCTTATACACCTTCCCCTTGATTCTTGCTGAAATTTTTCTATCACACAGAACTCCCGACACCTTTCTCCACCCATTCCAACCTGCCTGCACTCGCTTCTTTACCTCTTTCCCACACTCTCCATTACCCTGGACTGTTGACCCCAAGTACTTAAACTCCTGTACCTTCTTCACCTCTTCACCCTGTAATCTTACTGTTCCATTTCCCTCCCTTTCATTTACACACATGTACTCAGTCTTACTACGACTGACTTTCATTCCTCTTCTTTCTAGCACAAACCTCCACCTAGACACTTCCAGACCTCCACTGGGATGTCGTCAGGACCAACTGCCTTTCCAACACAGGATGGAGACTAAAAGACACAAATATGCATCAAGTGCACCATGAGTGTGTGTGTGAAGATGGCACAATTCACATGCTTGCTCATGTATCTTATACATACCTGAAGGATTACCTATAGCATCCACTAGATGGCACATCAGCGCCAAAACGTGGTCGTCCACATAGTTTCCAAATCAAATATATATTATGTATGTTCAGTGATTCAGTGCACAGTAATGCATTTCTCTTGGAAACTACCTACATTGGTTGGGATTAACATTTCATAAAATATATTCCAAAATCTTATTTTCAGTAATGCGAATTATAGTCTATATGATCATGTTATCAAAGCATTTTGTATTAAAGGCGCCTGAAAAGAGGGACTTTTATGTTGATACTGCGAGCCGAGTAATGGTCTCGAAGCGCATGTGCTATTAGTTGTGCTCCCGCTAGCTGCTGGGTGTCGCGTTTCTGCACAAACTAATTGTTAAGCTCGTTAAAAGCCTGTTGGTTCCTTTATTGGCTGCAGAGGTGTAGATATTTAGACACTGACCACAAAACTATATATATATATATATATATATATATATATATATATATATATATATATATACTATATATATATATATATATATATATATCTACCTCTACATGTGTATTCCTATGTACATCTCTGTACGCTGGTGGACTGAACAAGTTAATACACTGCATCAACCTGATCACCTGTCTCCTCATTATTAGTGCTCTGACCGGCACTCAGGGGGGTTCACTTATCCACCATACTAGACATTACAGTCCTTATCCTCCATAACAAATTTGGTCCTTCTAGCCGGATAGTGTCTTCCCTTCCCTTCACTTCTGACATGATGGACATTGATGAGGAGATTCTTGGAGCTCATCCCAAGCGCCGTACACGTCCACCAGCTCGCCTTTAACAGTATGATGTGCAGTATGTTCCAGGCAGACCTGATAATGAGCATGATGTTTCATGCACATGGGAGGCACCTGTCATGCGGACTCCTCCCCCTTCCTTCCAGACATACCCCACCCCTGGTGATGATCCTGTCTATCCTAATGGCTCAATGCTCACATTGTCGAGTCACATGCCCTCACACCATGCTGGACACTTACTGCCATCCTTCTCCTCTACTCCAGTCCCTGGGGCCGCCAATACCACACACAGCAGTGAAATAGAGCGAATGTGCTATGAACATGCGCACCTTATGCAGACTCATCGGTCTTTACACGAAGACTTGAGTGCATTTCAAGTTTGAGCGGAGATTAGAGAATTAGTTCAAGTGGCTCAGTCTCTTCGAGATTACCTTAGTCAAGCCAGAGGCCTTACATCATCACCAACACAGCCTTCTGGTACAAAGATACCTAGCCATCCTGTGAGGTCGTATGGAACGAACTTCCCTGACCCCCCTCCTCCCCTGCTTTCCCTTGATGGGACTGAGTTGTTCAAATACCAGATTTTAGTTGACCACCTTAAGTTTGACGAAGCTAGAATGATAGCAGATGCCTATATAAACTCACCTACCCCATTCACTGACACCATGGCTGCACTGTACGAGGAATTCGGACAACCCCATCAGTTAGCTTTGAGAAAGATTGCTACAGTTCTGGAGAATCCTGATATAAGGCGAGGTGATATCTCTGCCTTCCAGAGGTTTGCTCTTCAGGTGCAGTCATTAGTGGGCCTCTTGAGAACCTTGGGACCTGATGGTGACCTGGAGTTGTGTTGTGGATCTCATGTTGCTCGTCTGCTGAGAAAGCTTCCCCTTGAACAACAAGCTGAGTTCCGACGTCATATGTTCCGAGAACCAGGTAAAACTCCCAATCTGACCTTTCTAACTGGCTCCGTTATGAAACATGGTGCCATAGTTATGATGCAGATCTCATGTTTAAGAGCTCACATGCTAAAGCAGATTCTGGTAGGAGAACTGTGGCCATCTTGCATGGGGCTGGTGAATTGTCGGATGAGGCTCCTAGCTCTCGGAAGGTTCCTCTACCACAAACCAAACCTGTAAAATGGAGACGTTATTGTCCTTTCTGTGATAAGACTGACCATTACCTGGGTCAATGTACATAGTTTACGAAGCTTACCTCTGATCAGATCAGGACATGGATCCGCAATAACAATCGCTGTTGGCGTTGTGCTAGAACCCATCATGCCGCTCAATGTGACCTGAAGAAGCCCTGTAATACTTGCCAAGGCACCCATCTTCGTCCTCTGCATGAGGTGAATGTTACTTCCTTACAGAAAGAAGATTCAGCTGATAAAGAAAGGAACTGCCTGACTAATTCCTCTTCTGATAGGTTCCTCCTGGACAAACCGTCTGTCAGTGGTCGAGTTATGCTCAAAGTAGTTCCTGTGAATCTGCATTATAAAGATTGTACGTTAAACTCCTTTGTTGTTCTTGATGATGGGTCAGAGCAGACTATTCTACTCTCCACTGCAGCTAAGGCTCTGGGCATTCAGGGTGTTCCTGAAGATCTGCCATTGCGGACAGTAAGAGACGATATTCAGGTTCTCCATGGTTTCTCTAACTCATTTCAGATCTCACCTGTCCGTAAACCTCACACTAGTTATAAGATCAGTCATGCCTTTACAGCAGACCGCCTTAACCTGTCTCGCCAATCTTACCCTGTAGATCGGCTACAAAGGAAGTACAGACATCTGCGGGGCCTCCCTATCCATACCCTTACTGAAGTTCTGCCCTTACTCCTCATTGGATCCGATCAGCCTCATCTCATCACCCCCATAGAGCCAGTTCGATGGGGCGGCCATGGTGGTCCAGCTGCCATTCATACTTGCCTAGGATGGACACTCCAAGGCCCTATGCCTTCCCTTGTTTGCCCTCCATCTACACAACAATGCTAAGCTCCTTTGCTCCAATTCCAGATGAACTCTTTCAGCATGTTCAGCGATTGTGGCAGTTGGATACTGTTCCGCAGCAGGGAGGTAAAGGAGCAACTCGAGGAGGCACTCAAGCAGCTTGAGATGAAGACTATCACCATGGAAGTAGAAGGGATTCATCGCCTGGCAACACCTTTACAATGGAGAAAGGACATGCCTTTATTGAATGCACCTAAGGAATCAGTCCTATCTACTCTTGGCAGTGTAGAGAGAAATCTACTAAAGGATCCACTAAAGGCCGAGATCTATAAAGAGGAGATGAGAAAACTGATTGACACAGGAGCTGTTCGAGAAGTGACTGATCCTACACCTGATATGACTGAATGCTGGTACATCCCTCATCACCTTGTTAGCCACAATGGGAAGTTCCACATCGTCTTTAATTGCTCACATCAGTTCGAAGGGCAAACCCTCAACCAATACCTGCTGCCCGGGCAACAAACACCTACCCGTGAGGTATGAGAGGCCCACTATGAGGAACCTTTATAAGGTATTAGCTACCCAGTATGATCCTCTAGGATGGCTTCTACCTTATACAACTCGGTCCAAGGTCATCATTAAACAACTGTGGAACAAGCAGAGAGGGTGGGATGACCCCAATCTACCACCAGAGCTCCTTCGTTCCTGGAATGAGTGGGAGGAGGAACTCCAATACCTTCCTCTTGTCCACTACCCTCGGCGTTATGGTCCTCCTGAAGTTGGAAGTATGGAGGGAATTACCCATGAAATACATATCTTTTCGGATGCCTCTGAGCAGGCATATGGAGCTGTAGCTTACCTCCGGACAATTGACGAGGAAGGCCATCCTTACCTGTCCTTCATTATAGCCCGCTCCCGTGTCACTCCTAAACGAGTTCATTCCATTCCCAGATTTCAACTTTGTGGAGGTTTGGTTGCTGCCCAAGTTTGGTTGCCCAGGTTTGGTTGCAAATAGATTCTATCTCACTGTGGACAGACTCCACAACAGTCCTCCAGTGGTTGAATTCATAGTCCTGTCGTTATCGAGCCTTTGTAGGTAACAGAATCGCTGAGATTCAGGAGCTGACAGCTCAGTGTTCTTGGCATTATGTTAGTTCGGCAGACAATCCTGCGGATGACCTCACAAGAGGAAAACCTCTTCAATATCTCGTTGCGCCAAACCAATGGTCTCAAGGACCCTCTTTCCTTCTTAGAGAACCCAAGGAATGGCCTATAATCCCTAAGAGTTAGACTAAATATTACGAATCTGAACTGAGAAAATCTGTCTTCTGTGGTATCCATAAAGTATCTCCTTCATCAAGTGCTGATAAATGGAGCTACAGCACCTGGCAGAAACTTCTAGATGTAACTTCCCTGAAATTTCAAACTAACTGTACATCAGGGACCTTTCCGGAGGCTGAGGATTATCGGCAGGCTGAGGTTCATATACTAAGACAGGTACAACAGGAATCCTTCCCTGAGGAGCACAAATTGTTAGAGACTGGAAGGTCAGTCAGGTCTGTGAGTCGACTAATTACCCTAGCCCCTGAAATGGATCCATCCAGCGGTCTGATTCGAGTTGGAGGTCAGCTGAGGAGAGTTACAGGTGTTGAGGCTTCAGTCCGACATCCTCTAGTACTGGATCCTAGGCACCCAGTCACCCAGTTGATCATTCAACATTATGACCACCAGTTACATCATTCTGGATCAGAAAGGTTATTTGCAGAGATACGGAGACATTACTGGATCCTGCGAGGCAGGGAGGCTATTTGGCGGTTTCAGCAGCCCTGCCCAGAGTGTCAATGGTGGCGTGCCCAGCCAACCATCCCTAGAATGGCAGATCTCCCACTTGCACGCCTTCAGCTCTACAAACCCGCCTTTCATTCATGTGGAGTGGACTGCTTCGGACCCATGCTGGTGAAGTTTGGAAGACGCACGGAGATCCTATTTAAGTGTCTGACAACCAGAGCAGTACATCTAGGTCTACTTCCTAGTATGACGTCAGACTCATTCCTCATGGCTCTCAGGAGATTTATCGCAAGGAGAGGAACACCTGAGGAATTATGGTCTGATCATGGAACTAACTTTCGTGGAGGGGAACGTGAGTTAAAGGAAGCTTATGCTGTGATGGCTCCCAACCTTCAGCGTCAGCTTGCCCGCCAAAGGATCCGATTTCATTTTAATCCCCCATCGGCACCGCATTTTGGTGGAGTTTGGGAGAGAGAAATCAGATCAGTTAAATCGGCCCTGTATACTGTTTTGGGTTCACATTCAGTTCCTGAAGAGGTCTTAATGACAGTTATTCTGGAAGTGGAGGCCATTCTGAACTCGAAACCCTTGGGATATGTGTCTTCAGACATAGCAGATGCTGATCCGGTGACACCAAATAGTCTCCTCATGGGGCGGCCTGACGGATCTCTGCCTCAAGTCATTTACCCAGAGTCTGAGATGTTGAGTCTCCGGTACTGGAGACATTCCCCGGTCCTGGCAGATCAATTCTGGTCAAGGTTTATAAGAGACTACCTCCCTGGCCTCCAGACACGACAGAAATGGCAACTCTCCCCACCTGACTTGAAGGAAAAGGCATTTGTCATGATCGTCGACCCACAACTACCTAGCTTCTGGCCCATAAAACCCACCTAAGCCAAGATGGTCATGTCAGGTCAGCTGATGTGAAGATAAAGGGCCAAGTTTATACTAGACCTGTAGCCCGCCTGGTCATCCTGCCTGCCTTACCCAAGGATAGCCTCACTTCTTCAAACCCTAATTAGGAAGTCGCCTTTATGGGAGCAAAGATGCCCTGCATCTTTGGGGGCGGCTGTATTAAAGGCGCCTGAAAAGAGGGACTTTTATTTTGATACTGCAAGCCGGGTAATGCTCTCGAAGCGCATGTGCTATTAGTTGTGCTCCCCCTAGCTGCTGGGTGTCGCGTTTCTGCACAAACTAAGTGTTAAGCTCGTTAAAAGCCTGTTGGTTCCTTTATTGGCTGCAGAGGTGTAGATATTTAGTCACTGACCACAAAACTATATATATATATATATCTACCTCTACATGTGTATTCCTATGTACATCTCTGTACGCTGGTGGACTGAACATGTTAATACACTGCATCAACCTGATCACCTGTCTCCTCATTATTAGTGCTCTGACCGGCACTCAGGGGGGTTCACTTATCCACCATACTAGACATTACAGTCCTTATCCTCCATAACAAATTTTATAATAGATTATGTTATGTTATGTTATGTTATGTTATGTTATGTTATGTTATGTTATGTTATGTTATGTTATGTTATAGTATTAAATAATTCAATTTAATAATATAATTTAATGAATATGAAATTAATATTTTCAGCGTTAAAATATTGACGTATTCCTTTCTCAGAATCTTTTTTTCCCCTCATAATAAATCTTTGAACAATTTGATCATAATATTTGAATCATGCAGAGTAATATCATCCAGAGTTTAATACTCATGAGTCATGTATGTGTCTAAATAATAAGTAAATTTAGGATTCAGCCAAACTCATAGATTACACTCACCTAAAAGCCCGGCTGTAATTACAGGTTGTTGGTGAAATACTGATAATGATCTTATGTGGTAAGTATCAGTATGTGGAAAGTGATTACATATGGAAAATACCTGCAACATAAAAATTGGGAAATGAACCTATATTTTGTTGTACAACAAAATGAATCGAAGATATACAACATATTGGTAAACTATTTAGCATGATCAAAAGTTTGTGGAGATTTAGTCCTTCCAGTCAGGCTTTCCAAAGATTTTGGATTCTGGTAGTGTGGCTGTGGGGATTTGTCCATTCAGCCACAAGTTCATTAGTGACAGTAATAAGTGAGGCAAAAAGGAGGCGTGGGGCACTGTGTGCATTACAACGCATCCCAAAGGTGTCCAGTGAGATGTCAGGATGTCAGGGCTTTGTGCAGTCTACTTAAATTCTTTCACAACGTCAGCAAACCATGTCTTTATGGTGCTCGCTTTTTGTTTGCAGGGGCCTTATTTGGGCTGTTAGTTCCAGTGAAATGAGATTGTAATACTGCATCTTTCCAACTTTGTGGCAACAGTTTGGGGAACAACTACACATGCATGTGAGAGTCAGTTGTCCACAAATTTTTGGCCATACAATGCATGTATAATAATAGTCTTTATTATATCAGAATTTAATATGTTATACACAAAAACTCTGTCTGTCAATACAAAATTAAAATCGATTGCCTAGGGTTAGGGTCATTTTTGTTTGCTGATAATAGAAACAAATATACATTTATGTCATTTTGCAGTCACACTTATCCAGACTTACACTTCATCTCATTCATACAACCTAGCAGTTGAGAGTTAAGGGGTCGGGGCGACTGCTTGGTGGTCCAAGTATTTGAACGCTCAATTTTCCGATGAACAGTCCAACGGCTCAACCACAGAGCTACCACTTCCCTACTACACCACACACATTTGCCTGCATTTGCCACTGGGAGGAGGAGATCTGACCACCACATCCACAGTGATGAAATTACTTGTCTGGTGATTTCAGTATAAATTTCAGACTTCACTGAACTGCGCTTTATACAGGATCGTCCAGACAGCTGCACCTGGAAAGAAGAGGGAACTTGGTGAGAATTTGAGATGGATCCAGATATCCTGATACAGTCTGTAATCAGAAGCATTATGTGTCTGGCTGGAATGATTGGTAACAACTGGCTGTGCATTAGCTCTCTGCCAAAATCCAACTCTCAACTCCGAACTAGCGATGTTCTATTTATAAACTTGGCTGTATCCAATCTGATCACTAATTACCTGGTGGACACCCTGGACCTTTACGAAACTGTAGTAAATGTGCCTTGGGGATATTTGTATTGCGGCTTTCGATTGTTCCTACCTGAATTATCAGAGACCAGCAGCATCTTGACCACCGTGTTTATCACTGTGTACTGGCAGCAGAAGCTCGTGGGTTCTCTGAAGCGCGGAGGAGCTCCGGTACAAATGGACAACCTCCACTTCATTGTCATGTTGCTGACAGCAAGCTGGACTTTCTCATTTTTGTTCCACTTTCCTCATTTTTTTTTTGTTGCTAAACTCGGTGAGAATGAGACTGACGCGGAATGCACGGACGAGCTGCCCTCACCGCAAGCCGAGCATGCCTACGAGGTGTTGTACGTCACGCTCGTCAATGTGATTCCAATTTCTACGATCCTTTACGCATGCATCCAGATCGTGATTACACTGATGCAGAATGAAAAGCGAATGAAGAAAATGGATGAAGAAGTTAAAAATGAAGGCAACACCTCGGCGGAGAAAAGTGGAGACAACGCTAATAACGTTTCAACAGTAACCAAGTCCAACTCACAATCCAAAACAGGAGGTCTGGTGAGGGCTGCCAAGAGCGTGGTGGCAGTAGCCATTGTTTTTTTAATATGCTGGACAATTCACATCAATGTCAGACTGCTCGATTCCATCTCACCAAACTACGTGACACAGGTCATGGAGAGCTTTATCGGAGCAATCTATACATGCACCATCCCTTATGTTTACCTGTACGGTATGCAAAAGCTGACCTGCTCCTGTTGTTAAGAACGTGTGATGGGTCATGTACGAGGAGTAACTCAGTGAACTGTGATTTAATGCTGTACACTGTACAGGGCTAATCATTCGGGGCTCGATTTTAATTTAGCCCCGAATGTTTTAATTCGAATTTTGCCACCGGAGTGTAGAGGAATTAAGTAAATGTTGATCGGTTTAGTTGAGCACTGTTGCCGTTGACTGTAGGCAATTTGAATGACATCTCTCTCCGCGCGCGCGCGCGCACACATACACACACACGCGCGCGCGCCAAAATGCCGCGAGAGTGTGCGCTCGAATATGATCTAGATCAGGACTGGGCAGTTAATTTCTACAGGGGGCCACATAACAAATATGAACGGTGTTGGAGGGCCGAACCAACGATAACTTGAACTTAATTCTGCTCGATATTAATTGCAATAAATTATATATTTTTGATTAGCTGCTACTGGTAATCAGAAGAAGGATATTCTGTAAATATTTATGTAAATTTATGAATTGTTGTGTAGGTCAAAGAGGAAAATAATCCTGTAGAAGTAATAAACAGTTTAAAACAAAAACAATCATTGCATCACTGTTTCATTTTATTTTTAACTTGTTAATCTTCACAAATACTAAAAGGATGTTTTGCATTATGTTAAAGATAAGCAACTCGACTTCATTCAAAAAGCAATAAGTGCTTGTTTTCAGTTCATTTTACTCGTTCAGTGAGAAAAATCCAGGTTGCCAGCTCTTCCGTGATTTTAAAGTCTGCATTGATCCCACGTAAGAAGATGAGTAGCTGGGCAGTGTCACGTAAATCGCAGCTCTCATCCAGAGTCAGTGAAAAATGACCGCTCTGTTCCTCAGCTGAAGCTCCAGATTTCCCGCGATGTCCTCAACCCTTCTCGTTACAGTGCGTCGGGAAAGGGGCACGTTCTCAAATGCTCCCTTTTTCTCTGGGCATATCAGGGCACCAGAGTCCACCATACACTCCTTAGTAAACTCTCCGTAAGAAAACGGTTTACTTTTTCTAGTGATTTTGTGAGATATGACATAACATGTCTTGACAGCTGCATCTCTGGGTGTGGGAGGTTTTGTAAAAAGTCCGTGTCGGGTTTGCAGCGTGTCCAGCACAGCCTCCGACTCCTGCGCGCTCTTCATCAGACAAGTTCTTGTATTTCTCCTCGTGTTTGGTCACGTAGTGGCGATTCAGATTGTAATCTATGAACACAGCGACCTGTGTACCACTGTGTAACTAAGCACATGGCTTTACCTTTGATTTCTGGAAATAAATATTTTGCAGTCCATGTCTCGTTGAAAACGCGGCATTCGGAATCAACTTTTCTTTTTTTTTTAACGGAAGCTGACCTATATACATATATCTATAATATAAAACTGTCAGAAAACACAACAATCTTATTATTCAGATAATGTTCTAACTTCTAATATTTGATGTTAACACAGTTGATAAAAGTAGGCTAACAAATGTATGTTGGGTCAAAAAGGAGGCCCACTGTCTCTGATTCCGAAAACCCCTGAAATAAGGATCCTTTTTAATATTATTCCATACCTAAGCCTTAAATTAAATAAGCCTAAAGATAGATCTAAATAAAATGTAAACTGTTAAAGCGCTAAGACATTACAGTCTGAACATCATGACTTTCTATTATTCAACTAATGCAGAATTTAAGTTAAAATACATACATGGCTTAGGTGAACAATGGACCAGAACAATGACTCCATCATTCGGCTGTTCTGTCTATTGATAAAGGAATTCTCAGCACTAGAAATACTAGTATGGTGACTGACCGTTTTGCTCAAGTCAAGTCTCGGAGATACCCTGTGATGATTCCACCTTCAAAGAAATAGGATAGAAAAGTCACCAAGAGCATGAAGTAGACGAGATACAAGCAGCAAGACAGGTGAGAGAATGAGAGATGAGAGAACAATGAGAGAAGAGAGAAAAAGAAAAAAAAGGAACAAGAATACATACAGTAGTGGCAGTATAAATGAGGAATGAAATAGTAGGTGCAAGTATAAAATAGATTGTTGTAAATCTATATATATTGTAATAATAATAATAATAATAATAAAGGATCTACACGGCACTGCTCCACACACAAGCTGTAACAGGGATAATATTGCATGGTATACCTGTGTGAGAGAAAATGTAATCAATTTAATGAACTCCTTTTTTAGTAGCAAGACTATGTCCTAATATTTATTTTATATTTTATTTGTATGGAATTATGAATTATTGCACCTGTAAAGAAAACAGCAGCAATATATTGTCATGTCATGGATGGTTAAGATGGTTAGATTTGTGTAAGAGTTGTACATTAAGGTGGAATGTAATGTTAAATCCAGTTTAAAACATTCCATTTGCCTGTAATGCACTCAGAACCGAAACTAAATTGATATCAGTACTGTAATAAATATTCTTTACAAGCAGAATCCTGGTCGTTTTCTTCAAAAAGATGCTAATAATATCAACTTAACTTGTAAATATTAATAACTAAATAGCAATGTTTTGAACTAATACTAGTTGGAGAAGCAACTAAAAGAAACAGACCAAAAAAACAGGCAAGGAAAGCAACAATAATGAACAAACATGTTGGCCCATAATATCTGGATGCTTGGAAATATTCTGCAAATTTCCCCAAAATCTATAGAGAGTGGAGAAGTTCAGGGCTGTTCTATGTTATGTTAACATTTCAGGAGGTTATAAGTTACCACAGCAGCATAAAACAGTACAAAAGTCAAGGTTGTTTTTTTTTATAAGTGCTTGTGGGTCTTGTGTCTTGCTTAAAGTCAGCTGAGGACGTTCATACCATCACATTAGTTCCAGGACAAACAAATTCCAGATGAGGGTCTTTCTTATACCTGGAGGGACAGTGGAGCAAGGTGAGCCGTCCTAGATGCTCAGAAAGATAAGTGCAGGTTAGGTGGGGCAGAACTGGAGTTCCCTACATTGTGGGAGGAGATGTGAGATCATGGTGTCATTATCTGACAGTTTAAAATCAGCATACCTGACAACAAGGATATCAAAACATCAACTATTTTAACCAGTTACCCCACTTCTTCTTAGAAAGGGACCTGCTCTCTCTGTAAGATGAATGCAAACGAGTGGATAAAGGTTTTAGTAAGAGCATCCATGTGCTTTTTTGGAATCCTTGGTAACAACTGGCTGGCTTTTCGTTCCATACCGAAATCCAGATCTCAGCTCCGAACAAACGACATCCTATTTGTCAACTTGGCTGTATCTAATCTGATCACCAATTACCTGGTGGACCTACCAGACACCTTAGACTTTGTAGTCCACTGGACCAGAAGATATTGCACTGTGTTCAGTTTCTGCTCCAACCTCTCGGAGACCAGCAGCATCTTGACTACCATGTTCATAACTGTGTACTGGCATCAGAAGCTCGTGGGCTCTCTGAAGCGTGGAGGAGCTCCTGTGCAAATGGATAACCTCTGCCTCATCACAGCACTGCTGACAGGGAGCTGGGCGTTTGCCACCATCTTCAGCATTCCTCATTTCTTCTTCATCTCTACAGGCATCTTGAACCAAAGCTTCGATGACTGCATGGAACAAGATTCATCCCAAGAGGCCAGGCAAGCCTATGAGATGGTGTACCTTGCACTGGCAAATCTTGCACCAATCATTGGGATCGTTTTTGCAAGCATTCAAATTGCAGTCACGCTTGTACAAAACGAGAGACGGATCAAAAACTCCACAAACGTGTTCAATAGAGGAGGAAATACCAAGATAAAGAAGGCTCCAGAACCCACGTCCAAAGATCTGACTTCAAATGCTGCAAATAATGTCCAAGACCAACGACAAGGGGTCCAAAAGTCTAAAGACAAAACCAGCTCCTCCACTGGTAATCAGGTGAGAGCTGCCAAAAGTGTGGTGACAGTGGCCACCGTTTTCCTGATCTGCTGGCTAACACATCTCACGCTCAGCATAACCATCACCGTTTATGATTCCATCATAGTAGCAGAAATGATCAGCTATATAGGAGGAACCTACACATGTATAATACCTTATATGTACTTGCATGGTGTAAAGAAATTGAACTGCTCCTCCAAAGGCTGAGCAGCAGTCTGGAAATAGCACACCAGAATGCTAGGCACAACAGAAGAGGAGAAAGGACAAATGAAGCGTTAAGCCACTAACCCGAGTGCAAAGTGCATCCTCTAAGTCACCTTCAGTGGATTTACTTGATTGTAGATATTTCAGCTTCATACACAGACTTTACTCGTCTACTTTCATGTTTATATTGCACAAGTTATTGTTTTATTAGCAACTAGTCTCCCCCCCCCCTTATAAAATAAAATGAGTGGTGTGTTTTTCTTACATCTTGATGTTACTTGCGGAATTAGAATCTATCCCCTGGGCCTAATTATACCTTGTTATGAGCAATTATTGTCACCAAAGCAGCAGGGAAACAAACCTGGCACATCAGGAACTACAGGATACTAGCACAAATGTTTCTATTACTGTACTCCTATTTATATATATATATAAAAAAAAAAAAAAAAGGCCAAACCGGTTTTAGACCATTTTAATTGTCATTTTAATAATGTACATTGCAGATTTCTGCTTATTCAAACATTTTGGTAAAAACTTGCACTTTTAAAAAGGTGTCCAACAGAATCGGTCAAAAAAAAAAAAAAAAGGATTCAATGCCTACCTTCTAAATTTCACACAAGCCGACTACAGGCTAAAACAAAACAAAAAACACTGAATGGTGTATACAGAATCCCCTGGGTCATGTGATGATCTGGATCTGGATCAAAATTAATCATGATGTATAATAATCATTATTATAACAATAAAAGTAATGAGCAAAAACTGCTTTTCAGCAACTAGATTTGTATTTTTTGTTGTTTTTTCCTTTTAGTAGTCTTCAAGTCCTGGACAAATATCACATAACTCTTTTTACAAATAGATTTGTCCAAACCTTACAATAAACATGACCATAAGGGTTGTAAAGGCTGGCAGAAAGGACCCTCTCAAATAAACACAGCACCAAATAGAAAAAAAGATGATCATCTCTGTATTCTGAAAGTAGGCATTCTGTAGGCATTATGAGAGAGGTAACTGTGTAGAGGTGAGTGTTTAAATATTTCAGGTTGTATATGCATGGCATAAGTGTGAACTTTTATTGCCTCAGCATTTTTTTCCCCTCACATGACATGTCATTAGTGCTTACCCTCAAACTCAGCTGTGAGGGAAGTATGTGCATATCTCTGATGTAATGAAACACACCCCTAACTGGCCTCAGTGAAGTTTCTCCAGTTTGGCCTGTAGAGATTTAAAGTTGCGTATGATTTCCTCCAGCGCTGCACTTGGGCTCAGTGACTGAAGTTCCACAAGATAGCCACAGATGTTGTCCAAGCACACGGTGGTAAACCTCCGTCTGAGAAATGAGAAACGAAATTTCATGTTAAACACTGGATGGCTTAAATCTAGGGGGCATGTGGTGCTGATAAAACTGGATCTTACCTGTCGTAAGTGGGCACACGGCTAGGGTCCTCTACGTAACCTGAGAGGAGCACATGGATGCACTCCACTAGGTGCAGAGGTTTCCTCAGACGCTGCCAACACGGATCCTGGAGGAAAGGAGGGGGAAAAAAGCCAGTAGAAATCATGATGTGTAGTTGTGGTGTTGGTCATTTATCTGGTTGTTTTCTGTTTTTTAACAATTTTTAAAAAAGTATGTATGTATATAATCATACAGTAGCAGGGACTGTACTTAAAAGCCCACATGCTGACAAAATTATTGGCTGCTAAAGCTAAAGTTTAAGTGTTTAAGACTACATACAGACTTTTATTAAAGCTCACGTTGTTTTACCTGTCTATTTGGTGTGGAGCAATTTAAGTACTTACACATTATATAATGTAGAACAATATTTTGTTACCCTATTTATTTATTGATAGATAGATAATGTGTATCTTAAGGACCAGTGTTTTACACCAATTGTGAAGTATTTATAAATTAGAAATAAATGAGGAGAAATAAAAATTTACAATGTGAACAAAAAGAATGTTTTCAGTATTATTCATAATGTAAAAAAAAAAAGTGTCACATACAGAATAATCATAAAAAGCATACAGTAAAAAAAAATAAAAATAACTGGTTATCAGTAATAACCAAACACATAATGGTTAAAAAACCCTGTGTTCTCACTTTTCACATCCTGTAGCATTTTACGCAGAAATAAACACTGCTTCTATCTGAAGGAGCACCTCATACCCGAGCTTTGAAGAGCTGATCATATACTTCTAGCAGACGTGGGAGCTGGACGCCAATTTCTTGCATTGTGAAGGTGACGAAGCCCACATCCCAGTTCAGCTTGCACACTTCCTGCTCCAGAAACTTGACCAGGAAGTCTGAATTAATTTAAAAAAAAAAAAAAAAAAAAAAAAAAAAATTAGTAGTTGGTATAAAAGACTGAAAGTAGTAGATTTTGAAACTGACATGTGAGAGGCTAACCAAAAAGTTTCCTTTTGCTTTGGTTTTCATCGGATCAAAATACACTTCAAATAAAAGTTAACAAAATCCAGAGGGAACAGAAACTGAATGTAGGCCTCCTGACTCAGACAAACAGAGCATCGAGGGAAATAATTAAACAATTATAGTTAACAAGTGTTGACTTCAGAAAGGTAGACCTCAGAGAGACAGTGTTGACAGAAAATAAAATGATACCCAGTGGAAAATATCGTGGTGTTCCTGCATACAACTTCCCCAGGGAGATCAGTTTTAGATTCAAGGCTTGCATGCGGTCTACTGGACTCATAGCCACGCTGTCATTCAGCTCTGCGGTGAAAAAGAAACATAAGTAAGCCATAAGGGGAGTGGTCTGGCATCAGCCAAGGACAGAGATGAGGCAGGTTGAACTGGCGGGTGATGATTATCGCCTGTGTATTACAGCCAGACTGCTGATTTATATTAGCAAACAAACAAGCTAAATACCCTGAGAATTACACATTTAGTTTAATTTAGCAGACACACCTTTTTCCAGTATCTCTTGCCACAGAGACTGAACCAGGATAGGGTCTGAGTGTCCAGCACAGTGAATGATGGCCAACTTGCATTCAGATAACCGGAAATGATCTGCAAACTCTCCATAAAGCTATAACGAAAGAAACGAGTAAGTTTGATATGACTGAAATCTGTTCCTCTGTAACTCAGCGAATTCTGTGATGGCTTACTTTAGTAATATCCATCAGCTGAGAGTCTAGCTGAGATATCGCTCCCTGTACGGAAGGGTGCTGGGAGTATTGTCTTCTCAACGTCTCCTGGATCTGCACCTGAATCCGCACCACCTGGAGGGAAAAGGAGAATTTTCACATTTTCAGCCTTTCATTTACACTTCATGCGTTATCATATGTTGTGAATGCCACAAAGCATGTGTTAATAAAACGCACTGCTCTCTAAAACCTTTCTGATGGACTGATCTTGCATACCTCCATCTTCTCTTCCAGTTCATGCAGGAACTCTCCATCAGCTCCCATCGAGGAGATGCAGGAAGAACTCTTGGCTGAAAGGATGGCCCGGGAGATGTACTCCAGTCTCTGCTGTAGAGAGATCTCTGTGCTGTAGACATCCAAAATATAAACTCAGACAATAATAAACTGCACTCCCAATTAGTACATCAGTGAAGTGCATCATAACGCACCTGTGCATATCAGCCAGCCTGGCCAGGACATGAGCCGCCTTGCCAAAGCTGCGATTCTTCTCATAATACCGCCACAGAAGGTCCATGTTGCGCACTTTGCTCTGGTCCTGCTTTATCATGTGCATTAAATGATCCTCGAGATACTGAGAGTTGACCTACACAAAACACATATAAGGCTTGTGAAACCAAGTACGATCACATAATACACAGCTTAAACAATAATCAAAATGATTCGCTCAATATTAAATTCAGGATTAATCAGCACCAATTATTTCACCAAATACAGAATGTAATCGTTTTCCCACACTTTATTTTAAAATAAAATAAAGGGAATGACTTTCCCAATGTACATTTCATTCCTCCACATAACCCTTAATGGGAACACTCACAACTGCTTCAATTAAACTGAAGCACAAACAGAAAAAAAATAAGCCATCATAATATTTATTAATAAAATTCATCAGTGAGATTGTAATTTTTTTATGTAGCAGAGTATGTAAAAAGTAGGTTATAGTTGGCTAACTTATAACACTTAATTGAAGGAGCAAAAAAAACAAGATTACAAGTGAAATATGACCAGGTATTTATCTTTCTCACGAACATATAACGTGCGAGTTCAGCAGTTCAATCGACAACAAAGGACTTACAAATTGCACATACCACATTAATGGGCTTACAAATTACTCAACACACACCTTACAAAATGCACACTCCACAGCAATGGGTTTACAAATATTTTTATGTAAATTTGTGGGCATGCTTAGTTAGCACGTGCCGTCACTTGATTTACTGGTTCATTCTTAGGCATACATTTTACTGAATGCGTGATTAAATGCCCAGTGGTGGCAATCATATAGACAAAATGTCAGCATGTGATTTTACTTCAAGGACATATGCAAAAACAAAAAAGAACATGCTGCTTGAATAGTTGCATAAGTAATATGGTGCGTGATTCAGGGCTTACTTCCACTTCTTAGAAAGTGTGAAGCATAACACATGGCCTACCTCCAGGAGCTTGTCAGTGAGGTCAGCTTGGATCAGCCAGTTGTACAGTGCAATGTGGAACAGCTCATCTTGTGACCTCTGAGCTAGGCCAAGAATTTGCTCAAACTGCAAATAAGAAAAAAGCAAACAAATTAACTAAATGTTTATCTTTAATCAAAGCTTTTCTAAAAATAGGCAAACATCATAATAATAACGACAACAACTACTCACGTGGGCAGCAGCATCCTCATTGCTCAGCATGTTGGGGTCAGAGGTCATAACCGGAGGCCCTGGCTGCTTAGGTACACTGGGCGACTGAGGAGCTGCTTTGCTATGGTTTACCAGCTCCTGCATGGTGTCTGTGATGCATTTATAACTTGCCAGCCTGTAATAGGGAAACATTAAGCTAGTGTAAAATGGCAAATCTAACTAAAATCATACATGTATTCCATAGTGAAAGAAACATGCTTACACACCTTCCCTGAAAGGCTTGCTGCCCAACAGCATCCTCCTCAGGCTCTCCATTCTTATAGAAGTGGAGACCCAACTTCTGGAGGTCTTTTTTATCAGCAGCTGTAAGGCACAGCTCCACAACACCCTCATAGAAACGCACTAGAGAAGAGGACAGAATTGAATTTGCTTTATTATATCCTTTTCTTCTTACCATGTGTAATGTAAAGATCGGTCAGGTATACTTGCGCTTGTTGTGTCCACGTTTTAAAAGTGTTCACCTTGTCGATATTGTAAGCACACAAGTGGCAGGTCAGTATGATTGCTAATCTGTTGGTACAAGCGCAGTGACTCCTTGAGGGTACGTTCCTTCTCTGCTTTGTTCTGGATCTGCCTTGAGCTCTGAAGCAGTTCATTAGCCTGGGACGAGAGCAATAAAGTTCTGAGTTCAAATTACAGAACGCTGTCTCTTCTTATCAGGGACAAACCAAGGGAAAGATTACCTTAGAGCAGACACTGTCATCACTGCTGTACAGAAGAGGACAAATATCTCGTAGCAGGGAGCTTATGGCGTCCACAGAGGCGCTGTCTTTGATGTACACGTTGATGAGGGCAGTGATGAGCGCACCGGTCAGCTCACGGCCGCGGATTACCACCTCCTTGAAGGTGATGGCCTTCAGCTGCTCCTGAAAGTCCTGTTGTGTAAAAGGTGCAGAGAAGGGTAATGACAAAGGACAGTGGTTTATGGCCATTTTCTACTGCACAGCAACAGATATTTTGGTATTGAAGTGGAACTTTTCCCCCCTCTCATGGGCCACCAGTATCAAAGGCACCAAAGGTGTGTATTCCCCCCAGCCCCAATAAAAGGGACTAATGATATGGGGGTGTGGCTAGAAGCATGCATCGGATTGCTGAGGTTTTAATGTATTAATAATTCTTACATTAGTTTCATTTAATTAAAATTGTCAATTTGTTAATTAAAATAATGTTAATATTAACACTTCTTTAGTGCTGAATGCAATGAGAGTGTGTGCCATAATATTGCTGCTTTTACTTCACAAAATACCAGCACAAAAATAAATGGAGTGAGACAGAGAAACACTGAGGGGAAAAGAGAAACTGGAAAGGCAAGAAGGAAATTATAAGGGAAGAATTTGTGTTGGGTGGAGACCTTGGGCAGCTCAGAGATAATGACACTGAACTGATGGTCACAGAGGAGCTTCCAGAGAGCTAGGGTCTGAAAGGAGCGGTGCACCAGCTGCTGAACTCCTTGCAGAGACGTCTTCTCGTAGACCTGGGCTTCAGCTATGAAACAACAGCAGCAAAGCATTCCCGTAAATTGTTTGTACTCTTTCTCCATTTCAGAAAAAATAACAACAACAAAAAAAACACGCACTATGGTATTTCCTCTGGAGCTCCTGCTGGACTTGCTGAGAGCTGGCGCCATCTGGACGCATGAATCCCAGCAGCCTTTGCTGCAGGTTGGCTGGAGAGCTGAAACTGTGAAAGGAGAAGAATCAGCATCTCTGTAACCTGATCCATAATCAAGCAATATGTGAAGAAACTCTTATACAAATTCTCCTACCTGGGTGCACCCAAGGATGTGGGACTAAACTGAGAGTTCTTGTCAATGAACTCCTTCAGGCCTTGAAGCTCCATCAGAACTGCCTCCAGGTCAGAAGAACTTGCCGTGCTCTCCATCTGTGACAGTCAGTATTTTAGCCAAAATAAACCACTTAGGTTTCAGAAATTACAATTATGCAATCTCTTAGGTGGCAATAATGACAGATGTATTTCAGTATTAATGAGGCACAAGTGAAAACTGATTTAGGGTGGGGAAAAAATAAAAGAAAAATTGCAGTTCTGTTGCAGCCTACAGGACTCTAATGTTATAAATACACATACACATGACTTAAATAAAAATTAAAGTTTGGCGAAAACAAAGATGCCATCCATGCATACTTACAACAGTCACAATTTGGGTTCCTTTATTGATCGGCTGCTCCAGTACCAGACTCCCGTCCCAGATGTTGCTGTCATTATTCCAAAGGTTAGCATCAAATAATCAAAGCAAAGTCTGTGCTTTAAGTCTATATTGCCATTAAAATAGTTATTAACTCTTTACCCAAGTATACGGGAGAAATAGATAACAATGCCATTGTGTTTCCCAGAGAAAAGGACCTCAGGGCCAGAGGACACAGTGGGCATGGCAGCGCTGCCAAGGCTCATGGGAGTGGAAGGGATAAAGGGAGTAGATACACTAGGAGGCATCATACCTGTAACATACAGAATTGAACAGTTGTATTACAAAAAGAAAGGACAAGGGGAAGGTAAGAAGAAACAAAGAAGCCAAAAGTTTGGACAATGTGAGTTTTTTAGTTTTACAGAATGCCATCACAACAGTGCAAATCTATATATTCATTATGAAACATTTTTGTGGAATGGTCATTGTTATAAAATCTGATATCTGAAAAGACAGAAGATTTTCTTTTAGAGCCAAAAGTTTATAAACACATCATTCTCCTTTTTTTAATGAAGCAACTTTCTAATACGATTAGTATAAGAATGATATCTTAAAGGAATGCATTAAAGGGGCACACAGAGGGAAGCAGGTACCTGGAGCTGGTGTAGCTAGAAAACTTGGATTAGGAAGAGGACTACCAAATGGCATAGGAGATCCTACAATTACAACAATAAAACGTTATGGGTTAGAAACAGGTTGCTACCAAATCTACAATCTCCACAAATCTATATCAAGCAAATATTAGTAAGTTAATTCAAGTGAACAGTGAATTTGTGAATAGTTTCCCCTCTAATTACCTGGCACAGGTGAGCCGAAGAGAGGACCAACATTGCTTGGTGCACTCATGGCAGAAGGGAACCTCATTTGAGCCTCTCCTCCATACCTGTACAAAAAAGGAAAAGAAACACTTTAAAATGACTTAAATCAAAAAGCAGGAGTGTGTGTAAAGAATCTAGCAACAGCATTGAAGAGTGCACCTGAAGAAAGCTCGAGTGGCCCACACAGAAACTTCTCTATCACAGGCGGCATTGGAACAGGCCAGGATCAGAGCAGTGGCGCAGGCCTGCTCCTCCTACCGAATCAGGGCAAAAAAAAGTTTAAAATGTCTAAATCTATGTATACATACTTGTATTAGTATAAATGCAGTACAAAGTTTTATTCATACCCTATGGAGCTTGAAAAATCGCTCAATTTCATCACTCTCCCCACCACTGCTGCTCACCAGCAGATGGCGCAACTGATCCACTGGTCTCAGCTTGTGGAATATATGACTTCCCTGAGGAGTGTCAACAAGGGGAAAGAAAGTTTATTAACTCATTAAAATTCATAAAAGACCAAGAATGGTGTTTATCTGGGGAGTGAGATTTTTTTACTTGAGCAGAGAGAAGGACAAATTTCTGAGGTGAGACATTGTGCTGTTGAACCACAACTGGAGAATCGGTGAGTGGAATGAGGTCCTTATTTAATGGAGTAACGATTTTGGGCACTTTCATCTCTTCTATGGCACACAGTGCCCATGAGTGGCCGTCTACATTTAAGGTCATCTGATAGAAAGATAAAAAAAAAAAAAAAGATATATAGAAAGATATGCAATATATGTTTGGATAAATGCAAATAAATGCAAAACATTATCATGAGGCATCTCTGACTACATTTAGTGATTATTATGAGGAAATACATGGGGATATTAGAAAGGCTCTAACCTGAGCCTCCATGAGAGGCTTCTTAAAGGGGAAGGAGTCATGGTTTATACACCAAAGAATATCACTGTCCTCTGTCTCTGAAGCTGCCATCAACAGAACACCTAATAAAGAGGGGGGGAAAAGATGATTTATGGGTGTGGAGAAAGGGGTTAACATGCTACAATAAAATACACCCCAGTTACACCACCAACCACAGAGATAACTACACCAATTGGAACCCTAATGTCATTTTTAAAAAAATATTTCCTAAAAATATTGATGAACATTAAATCAGTGTATCATGGTTTACCTTTGTTGTAGAGAGCCTTGTGTACTTTGGCAGGCTTTTGCAGGGTGGAGGAGGCTGAGAATCCCGGAGGTAGCCGAACGTGAACCAGAGCCAGGAGGTTGGGTCGGGAAATGCTCTGCTTGGCGTTGGGTGGAGCAAACGGAGTAGTGCTGAAATACAGACGTACACCTGCACAGTGCATAAAAACACCACAGTTACTACGGAGCACACAGGGATGCTACATTTCTTACAACAATTATTCATTAACACTGTTTCTTACCAGCATGCGTTACAGCCATTAGCTGGCAATCTGATGACTCAGATCGATCAATAACGGCAATCTGGGCAATGGGTTTGAAGACAGAACGATCAATTGTCCTGCAAGAGACACACAACCAAGTGGCTTGGATGATGCACATATTACAGGGATGAAAGAAAAAATAAATAAATGTGTTCAAATAGCATGGTCTTACCTGGCGATATTCCCAGCAGCTGAAACAATAGCGTTCTGAGACATGGCTGCCACTCGGCTCATTCCCTGGCCATCGGCTCCCAAATCATAAACCTGGCACAGACATTGAATAGTCAAACAACCAAATCAAAAGAATTAACATCTCACAGAAACAGACATTAATTAAATTCACTGACCTGCAGCACACCTTTCTCTGATCTTGTGTACAGAGTGTTACGTGAATTGTCAATGGCAATCTGGACAACCGGATCTACAATAGAGAATCGGATTCAACAGAAGAAACCAAAAAGGGACATCTTTGATACATAGAGGCTACTAACTTGCCAAAGCGACAGCAACTGTTAGAAGGCGAAATAACACTTTGTAGTCTGAAAAACCCAATGTGTGGACTGAAGCTTCATACCATCTTCAGAGAAGGAGAACTGCAGCAGAGATGGAATAAGGAAAGACAGGCTGCTCTTGGAGTGGTTGATCTTCCGGCAGCGCTGACTGAACCACCCAGCTTCAGCCTGGTAGGCGATTTCATACAGGCATCCATCCTTTCCAGCCAGGAAGATGCGCCCTAGGTCTGTTGATGTGATGGCCAGCATGTAGGTGTTGTCCGTGGGGATGGAGTAGAGTGGGTCGGGCAGCAGCTGCATGGCTCCCGACATGCTGTCATTTAACCCTACCCAGGAAACGGAAGAATGAGCAAGAGTCACCATAACATAAAGCCATAAGATCTCATTTTCAGAAGGAATGAGGGAATGAGAGAGACACACAGAAAGACAGACACAGAGAATTGGAAAGGGAGGACAAGAAATTTAAAGAAGAAAGTTAGAAAAGGACAGAAAGAGTGAAAGAGACACACAGAAAGAAAGACAGAAGAGAGAGAGAGAGAGAGAGAGAGAGAGAGGGAGAGAGAGAGGGAGAGAGAGAGGGAGAGAGAGAGGGAGAAACAGTAGCAGAGATACAGACAATGATGGAGATTAAAGACAAGAGACAGAGAGAGACATACACAGACTCACCAGTCTGAGCCTTAGGGAAGCTCAGTCCCAGTATTACAACATCTACAGGTGTAGCCAGCACCAACAGGAAGTGGATGTGAGGCTGGAAAATCCCTGCAGCACAATGACAAGACATCCAGAAACAATAGATTTAAAAACAACACATTCAAAGTGCTGTAGAGGGGGGTTAAATTGTACAAATGCATTCACATCTGCTCACCTGCTTTTGGTTTGACCAGCCCGACTGAAAGGATTGTTTCACTGAGGCCATCAAAGTACGCCACATCACCTCTAAAGTAATGAAGCCACAAAATCACAACATTGATGGACCTCAAATGCTCCTGCTACAGTTTAGTTGCACTTTAGTTCAGTACTCACCCATCCTCATAGTTCCACATAAATATATCATTATCGATTGTAAGCCATGCCCTGCTGATCTCAGGGAAAACCCCCATCATACAATTGCACTGCATGTCTGAAGCACATTAGTTAAAGTATGCCAACTTATGTGAAGAAATTCATGCACAAATTATCCAGCTGACATACAAAATAAAGGTGTGTGCTATTTTGTAACACTACTGTTCATTATAAAAAGAGCCAAGGCACAAGTGGAAGGATACGGCTAAACTGCTCCACCAGCTCAGGAGGCAGAGGGACCCTACGGACAGCACTCAGCTCTGGTAAATTCGGCACACTGATGAGACCAGGGCCTTGCAGAGGGTAATCCATGTCAGACACACCAGATAGAGAGGGCATATCTGGTAAAAAAAAAAAAAAAAAAAAAATCGTATAAAATAGAAGCATTAACAAGGTTAAACAGTCCAGTGGGTTCTGGTCCTGACAATTCACACCTAAAACCATGTCTGTAATGAATATAGTGTACAATACCAAGTGGAGACTTACTATGTGAGGGCAAATTGAGCAATTCTGACAGGTCAGGAAAACAGCGGTCCTCCTGCAAGTGACGGTCAATCAGTCGAGCTGAATTTTCCAGAGCCTCTTGCAGCGCAGCTGCTACACTGCTGGGGCCCAAGCTGGAAGGCATGGCGAGCTTGAAGAGACAGTGCTCACCTACAAAAACAGATGGAAAAAAAAAAGTAAGCCACAAAACCATAAGCATTGCCACAGAAACACTTCGGCACTCATTAGGAGATCATGACTTCGGTACAGGATACTGAGTAGGTAAAATTGGCCGCTGGTTGCTGTTGCTCTCTTTCCTGTCAATCAGAGCAACACTAATCGATCATGAGTGCATGCGAGTGATTATATATGGAGGAAGGCAGATAGCTCTGTCCTTCACGTTCAATGAGCAGCAGTTTGAAAAGGTGTAGAGATGACCAAATTGGAAGAAGATTAAGTCATAAAACATGATCACCCACCTAACAGCACAACATTTACTATCTCATCTCTTTTCTGTGTTTGGTCCTGCTTTGTTTTACCAGAGTACTCAGATGTCAGGGGCATCATTCTATTAGATTCTACTTTTACCGGTCACATACACAAACATACACAATAGGACGTGCCATGAACTGCTGTTTCCACTCTCCTTGATATAAAAACCAAAATAAATATAAACATTTACATGAACTAGTATTTGCTCAATTTTCAACCCAGACTGCCTGATCAGACTAATACTAAGGAGCAAATTGAACATATACCAGTACGGGTCAAATACTTAACCCTTTTTTTAGCTACTTTACACTCAGTGTCTTTGAGCTCCACCTGATTTACTACATGCTCCATGTTTCTAAACAGTTTTGTTTAAGAAATATCGCGACAAGTTTTATTTGCACTTCTAAGCGCGCGGTGAAAATATTCAAATTAAAGTATAAACATAAAAATGAACAACCTGTGGAAATACCTTACAGGTTTTATTAAACAGCAAGCACCGGGAAAATGACGTGAGGGAAAATCATCTACTTGGAGCTAATAACGCTACTAAACGTAATTAAAGCCAGGATGCTAATGTTATTACCGCTCTCGCTTAGATTAGTTAGCTACATGGCTAACTCGTTTAAACTTCACTGGCGTATTAAATATGCAACACATAATTAAATAAATCCCACAGAACTAATGTCTACCGAACTCTCGGGTCGTTACGTGAACATTTATTTTCTCCTCACTCCGGAGTGGTCACTTACAATTTTATAGAACAACAGCCCGCTTAGAATTGAAACACTGTCCCGCCAAGCTCGCGTGCTACTATGTTCCTACCTGGAAACAAAGTCCTTCACGTTTCCGGTTCCGGGTCAAATATTTAAAGCAGAATTGGCCGTTATTAATAAACAGTAACCCAGAGTGTGAGTGATTGGTGTAAAGTTCACATTACAGTCCATGGAGCTGTAGTGAGGTTTATAAATGTCAAAATTATCTATTATGTTAGATATACAGCTCTGGGGGAAAAAATATAAGACACCACTGCCCAGTCTCCAGATGTGAACCCTATTGAAAACCTCTGGAATGTCATCAAGAGGAAGATGGATGATCACAAACCATCAAGAAAAGCTGAGCTGTTTGCTTTTTTTTTTGCAAAAAGAGTGGTATAAAGTTCCCCAACAGCAATGTGAGAAACTGTTGGAGAGCATGGAGCCAAAACGCATGCAAATCGGGGTTATTCCACCAAATACTGATTTCTTAATGTTATTTATCCAAAGCATTAACACAATTTGTTTACAATTTATTTGCAGTTTGTTTTATTAAAGCTCTGCAAATACTGCATGATCTTGGGTTATTTTTGATGTGTTGCCATTTCCTTTAAATATACACTCTAAATAACAATAGTTATATTTTGAATTTAGGAGAAATATTGTCAGCAATTCACAAAAAATGAAACAAAACTGTTCATCTCACCAATACATGAACCTATAAGAAAAAAACATAAGATTCAAGAAGCTTTTACTGTCATTTCAACCACATATAGCTGACACAGTACATAGTGAAATGAAACAACGTTTCTCCAGGATCTGGTGCTACAGAAACATACAACATATAGTTTAAACGCAAAAAACAACACAGAGCTAGGACAGAAGTTTGTCCAAGCCACATAAAGTGCAAAGTGTGCAGCTAGGTGCAAACAAAGCAAAGACAAGACAGTGCAAAAACATAACGTACAAAACACAAAAACACTGGACACTTAGCGCCGAAAAAAAGAAAAAGAACGTGCAGTGAAATGTAAGTGAAATGAAATAAAATGAAATGATGTGCAACTTTGAGAAACTGTAGAAAAAAAACATCTGACTAATAACATATGTGACTGTCACATATATATGGCGGCCTGACAACATATTGTGCAAAAATACAGTAGCAGCGGTTGAGGTAGTGCAAATAGAAATAAACATAAATAAAAATATAGCAGCAGATGAAATAAACACAAGGGTTGAGGTAGTGTACTAAGTAATGAACAATATAAATTATGTGTGTCCACACAGGTGAGAGAGAGAGAGAGAGAGAGAGAAAGAGAATGTATGTGTGAGAAAGAGTTTTGTACAGTTCAGTCCTGAGTGTGTGTGAGAGAGTTTTGTACAGTTCAATCCTGAGTGTGTGTGTGTGTGTGAGAAAGAGTTTTGTACAGTTCAGTCCTGAGTGTGTGTGTGAGAGAGTTTTGTACAGTTCAATCCTGAGTGTGTGTGTGTGTGTGTGTGTGAGAGAGAGTTTTGTACAGTTCAATCCTGAGTGTGTGTGTGTGAGAGAGAGTTTTGTACAGTTCAATCCTGAGTGTGTGTGTGTGTGTGAGAGAGTTTTGTACAGTTCAATCCTGAGTGTGTGTGTGTGAGAGAGAGTTTTGTACAGTTCAATCCTGAGTGTGTGTGTGTGTGAGAGAGAGAGAGTTTTGTACAGTTCAATCCTGAGTGTGTGTGTGTGAGAGAGAGTTTTGTACAGTTCAGTCCTGAGAGTGTGTGTGTGAGAGTGAGAGAGTTTTGTACAGTTCATTCCTGGGTGTTGAGGAGCCTGATGGCTTGAGGGAAGAAACTGCTACACAGTCTGGTTGTGAGGGCCCGAATGCTCCGGTACCTCTTTCCAGATGGCAGGAGGGTGAAGAGTGTGTGTGAGGGGTGTGTGGGGTCACCTACAATGCTGGCTTTACAGATGCAGCGTGTGGTGTAAATGTCCGTGATAGAGGGAAGAGAGACTCTGATGATCTTTTTAGCTGTCCTCACTATCCACTGAAGGGTCTTGCGATCTGGGCTTTCTTGAGAAACTGATTATTTTGCAATGGTCTCTTATTTTTTTCCAGAGCTGTATATATATATACTCTACACACTCACACATACCACAGACACTTTAGAGATGGCAATCAGCATCGACGCATGTATTTGGACCGGGGAAAGAAACTCCCAAAGCACAGGAAGAAACTCCATGTTCACAGGAGGAAACTTTCGAGAGGAGCCAGAATCCAAATGGAACTCATCCTCTTCCTCTGACACAACATACGGAGAATATAAATCATTACTCTTCTACAGCTCTATACTATAGAGTTACGTAGTGCCAAGTGTGTCAGAAAGATCCTAAGCATCAGGATTTTATTTATTTATTTAAATTTCAGTACTGTCTCTTTCAGTTTTAAATCTATTATATCCAAATAAAGTTATCCACTGTATTATGAATGAGACTTGGGCATAGCTTTTAGCAAGTGCGAGTGAGAACATCCAGAATCATCTTTATGATTCCATCCACAGCAAACTTTATGTATTTCATTGCCGGTCAACCCTCAGCAGCAGCAGCAGCAGCGTGTGATGGCCAAAGCTTTGGACGTGACCCAGATATACTACTGTATTTATTCATATTTTTATCACTCACATTGTTAGTATGTTTCATATTATTTGCTATGATGATGTTCATCTGCAAAGGCAAATTTCTGAATGACAAAAAAACTACAAAAAGAAAAATCCATACCTTGATGCATGAAAGCTTTAAAATAATCAGATCTTAAACGTAGGACTCTTCAGTTGACCTTTAGATAAGAAGTTGGCGAAGTATAACTGTAACAGTTATACAGGCAGTTTCTCATATGTTGTGCAACACAACATATGAGATTGCTATTTGTCTATTTTTTTAATTGCAAAAGTTCTTCACATGACTTTTACTCTTTGCTTGCCCCAAAACCAAGGTTAGGTTCAGATCTAACAGGAAAACCAAATTCACCAGCATACATCATGTCTTGCAAAAAAATCATACATATTGTAAAGTCCAATAATTGGTTTTGTCTCAAAAAAAAAGGTCACCCAGAAATAATTTAGTGCAAATTACATTTGTAGATTAATAGATTGTGCTGGTTGTCTGATTTGCTTTCAGTGTAAAACAGGTGAAGATGGATTACAGATTCCTGGAAGATAATTAGGTTACTATTTTGTATTTCTATTAGATTTATTGAGGTTTTTTTTCCATTCAAAATGAGGTGGAATATAATCCAAGCAATTCGCTGAGCATTTTAAGGGTTAAAGCACAGACCATCGGCTCTCTGTTAGTCAGGGGATTTTAAAAGAATTTTCTCTGCCAGTCCAGTGATGTGCTAACATTTTGGAAAGATCTCTAGAGCATTTTATTTAAACCATACCATTTTTCATATCAATATTGTTTTTTTTTTTTTTTACTGTATCCATTAACAGAATCACAAAACCTGTCTCTTGTAAAAAGTCAGAAATGTTTTTTTTCTGCCCGTAAGTAAAAGTTTTTTGCACCCAAATTTTAGAAGAAGCCTCCCATACAGACAAGAGTAGGAAAAATACAACATCTGTGCTATTATCATCTGCTCTAACGAATCAGCGGTCCACCATGCAGGTGGTAAGAGGGAGAAGAACAGTTACAGGAAGAGGATCTGAAAGTAGAAAGTGTAAAAGATCCATGCCAGCATCCTGCCAGGTTGCTCTGTTTAGCTGTTGTTGGAAGCAAAACAAAATCAAACCCTTAATATAATATAATATAATTAATATAGCTTTCCTATTTATTTTTTTTTAACTATTTGATTTTGCTTCTTGTCAGGCAGCTATTCAAAAAAATAATAAAAGTCAAATGCAAACAAGACAAGTAACAAAGAGAAGTAAAAAAATTTATTGCAGTATTTGTTCCGCCAGAAGTGCTGGGGATCCCTTTTTTCTCTCTAGGGTGACCTAATACATCAAAATCTACATTTACAAAAAAAATCTCCCCCTGCATGTAGGCCACAGATACTGCATGCTCTGCTTTGAACAGAATAAATTATGTCCAGGAGACTCCATTGTACAGCATGAGTAAACAAACAAAAAGAAAAAGAAAAAGAAAAAAAAAAAAAAAGGAGTAAAACATAAAGCAGAGGAAATATTTAAAAGGTTCTTTCCCTGGACACTGAGCTAAGCTAAAGAAATCCATCCGGTGCTAGGTTTAACTCCAAGAACACTTTATTAAGAACATCAACAGACTAATTTCCAACATTCACTTTAAGTTTATTTTTTTAAACAGATTTTTTCGTCAGAGATATAAACATTTTTGTTTTTGTGTTTATTGTTTTTTTCTGTTAAACTATGATACAGTGGGAGTAAAAATCACACAACTGAGTTGCTGCACAACAGCGAAGGAGCTCCCACACGTTTTCCAAACATTTCCTTCTAGATGTGTTTGTCCTGTTTAACTTAAAATGTGTCCACAGAATGCTTTCCTGCAGGTCCTCACGACTTTTAAAACGCTTCCCCCTTCCTTCCTTTCCCTCTCCTCACTCTTTAGACAGCCAACCTCGAGCTTTTGTGAGTCCATGAGTACTCTTGCCACACTGTCCGAGTTAGAAAATGTTGGATCCCAATAAAGTTTGGCTGCTGAGAGTTCCTGGTGGAGTAACTGTAGTCTGATTAGCTGGAAGTCCCCTCCTTGGCTGCGTACAGTGAGCGTAAAGTCTGCACCATTTTGTTAGTCAGCTTGTGCGCGCTCGTCAAGGCGATTTTCTTGTAAATGATGTCTGATTCCTTGATAGTGTCCACCCAAGGCACCAGTTTGCGTCCGTCCCGTTTCTTGGCCTCTGCCCAAGTTCCAGAGTAAGAGCCAGCCATCCAGTGCACGCTGTAACCGTTGCTCGTCTTCTGGATAACTCGAGCTATCTGTGGCCGGTCCTTATACTTGGGGCAACAGATGGCGATGACATCCATGGCTTCTACCGTTTCATTCATGTGACCTGATGCATCTGCTGAATCGCCACCTCTTTTGGATTTCCGTGACGACTATAGGGAAAAAAGTTAAATGTTAATTAAAAAAAATATTGGACACACTTTCTACTTTAGAAGGATGTAATTTAAATAATCCTCCATTTTTCTGAAACTACAATAAGGACTTACTCCAGGAATTTTCTCATCTCCATCGCTGTCTTCATCGTACGAGTCGGCAGCGTTGTTTTTCGGGCTGGAGCCTCCCAGTAGAGCAGTGATGGCTTTGTTTCTGGCATGGGTGCTTGCCGACGTCTCACCTTCCTCATCTTCTTCATCAGGATCCAAGTGCTCCATCAGTACCTTAAACTGCAGAGCATGAGACGGTTAGCAAAATAAGTCGAGATGCAGTAAATTTACAGTAGAGCTGGATACACACTATATACCTTCACTTCTTATATATCACACAATATGTTAAGTAGCAGACTTTTTTGTTTTTTTAGCTCTTTTTGTTCCTGAGATGAGATGAGAAACCGACCAGACTGCTGTGTGTGTGTGTGTATGAATGTTCTCGTTTACTGGGTAATGAGGAAACACCAAATTTCTTTGGCTGCCCTGCTGGGATTATAATATCTTTTTTAAAAAAATGATTTTTGTGCACAAGGGTTACTTACGTCCAAGTATTGCCTGACGATCCTTCTCTTGACTTCATAGGTGAGCTCTGTGTTGGAGAGACTGTTGATCAGGAAGTCCAGCGTCTGTCGTGGGGTAAAATGAACGTTGGGTTTTCTGTTTACCGCTTTGTCGTACACTTTCGCTGACTCTGTAGGTGAGTATTTCTGGATTTTGCTGTGGAGAACAGAAGGATGGGTTTAAACAAAAATTTCTGAAGAAAAGGCCACTCAATGCATACTCTATTAGTAGTAAGTCAAGCATACTTGTGTGATTTAAACAAAAAAACTAACAAAAAAAAGGTGTGGGATCAGTGTGTGATAGATACCTGTCGGAGAAGCCGTAGAGGTTTTTTAAGTGCTGTTTGAGCACTAAGAGGAGCAGGATGCCCTGAGAGGCATTGGCAAACTCAAGCAAAGGCGTGGTGTTATCTGGCAGGCGGTCCATGACTTTGTCGACGTCGTCAGCCTCCAGGTCTGAGTCTGAATCAGAGTTCACTGCAGTTCGCTTGGCCTTCTTGGACCTATGGACAACCTCATCATCTTCGTTGCTGCTGCTTCCCCTGCTGCTCCCAGGATCCTCTTCCTCACATTCTTCTTCTGAGCTGTACTTCCTTTCCCGTTCCTTCTTTTTCTTCTTCTTTTCCCTCTGCCTAGAGTCCTTTAACAATGACTAAAAGATAGAAAGTGAGCATACACGAGAGGGAGGGAGAAAGAGAGAGTTACAACTTGGAGGAAAAAACATGGGGAGAAAACCACAAACACAAAAATAGACAGGCACTTGCCTCTTTGAAGGACTGCAGGAGGTTGCTGCCGGACACAGACAACGTGATGTCAATGTGATGCATGATGAAGAGAGGCTCCTCCTGGGTCTGGAATGGGAAACACGCCAGGTTGTCGGCAATGAACAGCAGCATGTTCACCTCCGTCTTCTGCGAGGGAACAGATTCAGTTTAGCAAGTTTAGTCAAAGCAGCTGGGTGGCATATTATAATCTTGAACACATTCCAATACTTGGCCAAGGTAAATTATTATACATTTGTTCTAATGAATAAATGAAAATCATATTAGACATGTAATTACATTTCAGAAAATCTAATGAAAAATAGTATTTTTCCCCCATTATTTAACATACTTCAAATGTACGCTAATAAATATAACTGCCAGCATATTCGAAGTCTACGTGTCTTTATAAATAGATATTTTATTTGCCTGACCCGTGCAGAAAACCAACAAAACAAAAATACCCTAGGCGCATTTATTTTTCCTGAACCAAATGGATTTGTTGCATTTATTATAGATATCATCCAGCTCTGTTCAGGAGATGAAAACTGGTGAAATCTCTCCATTTGTCCAGAACTGATTCTAGCTGACAAGCTAGAGTAAAGGACTAACTCACCGCACTATCATCAAACAGATTGAGCAGAGAGATGAGGAAGGCTCTCCGGTGCTGCCGATTTCCCCGCACCAAGGTGAAAAGGTGCGAGCAGAGTGCCGAGTTAGACTCATCCTGACGGAAACCCCGGATGATCGTGCCCCGGGATGCCATTATGGCCTGCTGGACTTGGTAGGACATCTTCATCCCTGCCACAGCCTTCATCTACAAAGATCAGAGGATAAGCTCTCAGTATTTTCCTTCTATACAGATGTATTCAGATATTGGAAAATGATATAATGAAGGTCACTTACGTGAACAAATCCTGTGTACTTCTTATCAATCTCCACCAGCTGCTGGTCTGCTTTGTTCCTCATTGTAGGCTCGGGATCGGTCCCCATGGCAATCAAATATGGTACACACTACGCAAAAATACCATAAGGACCATTCAGACTCAATAGAACAAATCTCTGAGGAGTATTTATTACTATAGACACTGGTTAAGTTCTGTATGCATACCTGTACAGGGTGAATGAGACCCTGGTTGAGTGTGAGAGCGATGACATTGAGGGCAAAGTGACGGACACTGGACTGCGTGTGGAAAAAGGCTTCCAGAACCTGCTTGAGGTACAGCTGCATGATGGAGCTGCTCATACCTGACGAGATGTCACCCATCTCCTTCAGGTCCTCTTGCTTAGAAAGCTTCTTCCCTGTAGGGGCACACATTAGTAATGTTTAAAACATAGCTGACAAGTGAAAAGGAGAATTCTGTGCTGTGTGACAGACACTCACACTCCCGGTCAGCTTCCTGCATTCGAGAGTCCTCTTCCTGCAAGTATGTTTGTAGATTCTTCAGCACCTGGATCTTCAGGTTTACAGACTTCTTCCTGTCAGACAGGAGGCCGTTGTACAAGGTCTTTACGTCAGGGACGAACATTAGGCCTGGGTGCTGGATGAACAGGAAACCTGAGGAACAAGAAAAGCACATTTCTTAGTAATTTATTAATAATAAAAAGGCCACTGACAGTGGCAGCTTGACAGAGCAGTGCTTTGAACTCAACCTTTCAATCAGTATCCCAAAGTCTTAACCACTAAACCTCATTACTGTCCTCATGTTACAGAAACCCAGTAAACAGAACTGATGCTTACCCAAGCCAATGATAGCCTTCGTCTGAACCTCCTCGTCCTCATTCTTTGTGAAATACAGAAGCAGCTCCAACACTTTGTCCTTTATGACAATCTGGAAACAACCAAAAATACATAATTGACTTACCTTAAAAAAAAAAAAAAAAGAAGGAGGAGGAGGAAGTGTGTGTGTGTGTGGCGGGCAGGTCAACTGAAACTCATGTGGCCAGTAAAAAGTACACATAACAGACCTTGTTATTTCCTTTGAACTCCTCTCGGTCAAAGTCAAAGTGCCTGCACAGAGCTCCTACAGTGAAGAGGGAACGCAGCAGCGCCGGCTTGTTGGACGCCAGCACCGTGCTATTCGAGTCCTCCTGGTGCTGGGACTTTAACTTGTTTAGTGCCCCTGGGAATATTAAGTACATGAAATAAATTTTTACGATCCCACAAAGTCTATAGTACCCTCCACACAGTTATCGTACACCAAGCCTAGCCATTCAAATAAGCTTGTGTCTTGACTAAATTTAAGGCCATTTCAGCATATTTACTGTACAGACAGAAATAAGGGACTGCATGTGGGTTTGGTTTTATGTTCAATGTGACAATCAGTAGCTGTCTTAAAAGTAAATCTCTTACCATAGTACCGGTTAAAACAAGCCCAGACAAACTTGTAGTTGTGAGTAACCTTGTTTACTATTGCTCCAAGACAGCTTACACAATGCTGCACAACCTGAGGAGGGGAAAAAACAAACAAATTTAGGGCACTGAAAAACAAGTGTATTGGACTGGAAACAGGAATATTTGGAAATACTTTACCCATACTGACAGAACATGAATCTATTGGCAAGAAATACATCACATTCACGCCACCATCATTTATTGCTATATGATATATTTTCCAGTCCTTGCTTTTCCGATAACAAACATACAAAACAAAAAAAAGGGTGAGAGTGGGACAGGTGGGCAGAGGATGGATAAGTCCTTTCTGAGTTTGATTCCAGAAATTACTCTGACATCTCTATTTCCTATGGAACTACACACAAATAAAAAGGCAATTTCTTGCAATTTTGAATGTTAAATATGTATATTAACCAAGACAAGAATTATTAATCACAGATAATTCGGTCTGTTCAGTCAATGATAGAAAGTATAGGAAAGAAGCCAAATTATTTCAGCTGGCTAATTTTGCTTCATTAAGTAAAGCGTTGGATTACGTTGGATTAAAAAAAAACAAAACTGCTGGAAACAAGTTAGAGTTTTGAGGGATTTTTCTGTGTACATGATTCCTAACTCTTTACTGACCGTCATTCCATATTTGATTATGAGCTTCATCAAGTCTTCCTCAATGGTGGTGAGAAAGGTCTCGCTGGGATGGTCCATCAGAGGCACCACCAACTCTAGGATCTTGGCTACATTACAGATGACCATGAAATCATTCTGGTTCTGTGAATTCAAGAAAAGCACAGGGGAAGATGTTCAGCTTGAGAGAACTTAGGGAGGAAATTTCTGTGCTGTTTTTCTAGCAAACCACTAGAGGATGCAAAAGGATTAAATGTAGGTGAAAACATAGGAGGAGAGAGTTTGTTGCTCACGTTGCACTTGGTGGTCAGGTAGGGCTGCATGGTCATAGCGTGTTTCACCATCAGCTGCGCACGGATCTTGCTGAACAGGTACAGCGTGGTGATGCAGGCCACTAAGCGATTTGAGTTCACTCCTTTACTCTCACAGTCTGCAGGGTAAGAGGTATGCAGAAACTCAACACCAAAAGTGATCGCTTATTACACAATTACAGAAAAAGCTAAATGATTCTCTTCGTGGGTGTGTGTGTATTGTGCAGTACCAGTGAGAGACTCCTCCTCGTATTTGAGGATGTGCTCCACTAGATTGTCGACAAGCTGGGCACAGGCTTTCCGGGTAGGCTTGTAGGAAGCGTCTTCCTCAGTCTTTAGCAGCTGCAATTACATAAGTAAATATATGAAACAGATGAGGGGAAAAAAAAAAAAGCAAAATGACAGTGCTGCACACAAACGGCTCCATTGTACATCATGTCCAGTGTGAATGATACAAGACGACACTCACATTCTGAAGCAGCTGTTCAAACCAGTCGTAACCAGAATCCCTGCATGCAGACACCTGTCAAGAGAAATCCCCTTATGCTTTACATGAACAGAGACACTGTGTAATAAATCCTACAGGCATTAGGGACAAGGATGAGTACTCCTGTAATAATTGTTCACCTTGACAAAGCAATAATTGCACAAAGGGACATTTTTCTAAACTATTAAAAGTTATCATATTAGCCTTGCACAAACGTAAGTCTAGAACAAAAAGTAGGATCCTTCAATAAAGTTATATTCAGTTTTATAATTGGTTTCTTTGGCAATTTTGACAAAGGCTGCACACTATTATTTTAGAATCAACTAAGAAATGCAGAAACTGACAAACCTCAGGAGAATGAACCGAAGCCCTTACAACTAGTATAACATACAAATGCTGCAGAAAATTGATTCAAATAGCATTTTATGGCAAAGACTACATTAAAGTGTCAACATGTGAGACGAGATGAGAGAATAACACTAATTAAACTGAACTAACTAAAATGTTGGCCAAAACGACAAATCATGCATGTCTTATCCCCCATAAATTTGTCCTTAAGTACTTGCTTATTTTCTCAGTCCAGAAAACAAACATCCCAAGTTAGGCAAAATAAGAGTGTTCATTGCTATCATATGGTAAATCTTAGCTTACCACATCAGTGATATTGATGATCTTCCTGGTCATGGCGTCTTTATCGTGGTTTGGAGTCGGAGTGAACCACAACTTCTGGAATGTTTCATTCACCAATTTCTGAAGAAAAAGTATTCATTAAAAAAAAAACAACCCGAAACCCACATACATTAAAATCAAAGAGAATCCATGAAGTGTAAATTATAATGCGTTACACAGGTAAGAAGGCATAATGTATACCTTAATGCCTTCTTCATCATTGACCCTTCGGATCATCTTCACACACATCTCGGTGATCTTGTTGAAGGTGGGCTGCTCCAGACAGATGTCTCGCAAGATCTTAATCACTCTTTTTCTCACACTAATGCCCGTATCCTGCAAAGACGAACCCATGCATGAATACTTGTACATGCTACATTTTCAACAGCCTGTAGGTGGCAACAGAGCACCACAAGAGGAATTTACCCAAGGTGAACTTTCATACTCTGAATGAACTTTAATCTGGGAAAAAAGCTGTGTTATCAGCACAGCTGTCTTATTGTTCAGACTGCTGTGGGACCTATTTGACATGAAAGCCTGAAAGAAAGCATGCTTCAACACAGGCTACATCTAATCCTGTTACAGTCTAAATTTACCTGACAATTTAGCATGTCTGTAATGCAGGATTGTATAAAACTATTACGAGACAGTTATAATTACATAGCAAATGAAACTCATGAGTAGTTTTAAAGCAGCTAGAGTACGCACCAGTATCCTCTCAATGAGCATATCGTAGTACTGCTCTGTCAGCTGAGGGCGACTCAGAACGAATCGGCCAAGCAGCTCAACAGCAGCCTCTCTCACACTGGTGGAGTTATCCATTAGCCGACCGTGAACTCCACGCTGCATGTCCGACTGTGTGTGAATAACACCCAAAAACGTTAGACCAATTGCCATTTTAAATTCTCCTGAAGATGATCAATCACTGTGTATGCTAGATCAACTAATGAATATTACATTTTTCATGACAAGTTTGTTATGAAGACCCAGGGGCACATTTTAAGCTTTTTCTTTGCTTTAATTGTGAAAACACACTCACCCGAGCCAGAATGCTGGGATCCACAGCTACCACCTCTGACAGACACTTCATTGCTTTCGTTCTCACAGCAATAGCACTCTCTCCCAGCACTCTCAAGATCTGAACAACACAAAACAGCAAGGGGCTTTTTGTAGCAAGACATCACCAGCACAAAGAACACTGAAAACTTTTTTTTTTTGGGGAACCAACTTAAAATTCCTTAAAAGGTTTTCCCTGTATTACACATCAGTGTTCTACTCTGTTCCTTACAAGATTTGTGAATGTAGGTGACCCTTTCTTACCTGTGTTAAATAAATATCAAAGCTCTGTGCAAACGGCCTCATAGAGGCCAAATATCGCACAACTAAACAGGCGTCTTCATAGTCCACAGTATCTGAATTCATTCTGAAGAGAAAGAAAAACATTTAGACCGGTATCAAGACAGAATACATGTTATCTAAGAGAGAACTCTGATTACATGTACATAAACAATCAAGTAAAAAATGGGATCACCCAAGCTTACTTCAATGTGCCAAACTGTGATGGAGTGGTCTTGATGATTGACCGCAAGAACTGCTTGCGCTTCTCTGCTCTCTGCATGATCTCGCCAGTGGTCTCTATGTCCTTGGCATGGTGTGCTCCTTCTGCAGAGTCTTCTTCCTTCTGGTTCTGAGACTTCATGGCCTTCTCTGTCTCTGTAGTGGTGTCCCTGAACCACTGAGCGATGTAGAACTTCCTTGCAAACTGGCAGGTCAAAAGTAAACGGTTAAATTACAATCCTTCACTTCAATTACAAATTTCACACAAGCCAGTTTTTATTTTTTTTAATGGATAGCTCCACTTACGATTGAAAGTTCCCATAATATCTTTAAGGGTACATTAAAAAACAAACAAACAAACAAACAAAAAAAAAAAAAAAAAAAAAAAAGAGATGAGAGGATTCACTCTACATTTGGACATAGCCCTCACCAAAAGAGACGGGTCGGTCTCCACGTTTTCATCCAGGTAATCCAACAGAGCTTTCTGAAGCTGCTGGGTCTCGTCGTTGCCAGACGCCTGGAGAAATCAAGAGTCAGTAATGATTAATAAGGAACATAAAGTGAACACATCAGTGTATCAGTGTATTGTGGCTCAGTATAAGCATTTTACCTCTCTGAGGATGCGATCTATAGATCTCTGGTCCATTTTGCTAGTAACAGCGTCTTTGCGCAGGCGAGCAGCGACTGTTCCTAGATAATCCAAAGAGGCCACTCTGAGTGCCATCTCAGTCTGTTTGTTACTAAACTGGTGCACCTGAGGACAAGAGACATGGTGGTGTTTTGTACCAGTCAAAAGTAAGTCAAAGCAAGGAAAGGAAAATCAGACATTTATGACAAATTTATCATACATTTATTGAGTCAAGCAAGTAAACACCGAAGTGTGATAGTGTAGCACATTGTGCAGCTATGAGATTTGGAGATTTCTTCTCAATTACAAGCAGAAGATTTTATTTTTATTTTATCTCGAGGTGTAGCACAGCATGCAGAAGAGTTACAATATACGTAGCACTGCATTGGATTTTATTTTCCACAGTCTTGTCAGTGTTTACACAGGCCTGCAAGTTCTTGATGCTGAAAAGATTGCGTCATCCATGAACACTAATTATCTGTTAAGTAAAAAACATTTTGCTGACGATATAATTAAAGCACTGAGTTGAGTCACAAGACAGAAGAAGCACATTAAGTTTAAATATTTATGCCATTGAAATTGTTTTACAAGAGTTTTAAAAGAGTTTATAATGGAATAGGGATTTTTTTCTTTTTTCAGTTGGTAAGCCTACTAGTGACCAAATCTGCTTGCCCTCGGTGTCCAGGCTAGTGATCAGTTCACCACTGCAAGGACAGAACTCACTTACCAGTAACCGGCCGAGGAGACTAAGCAGCAGTTCAGCAGCGGGCCACTCTGGTTTGTTGACTGTTGAGAGAAGGTCCTGCACAAAGTTTTCAAACAAAGGCCGATAGTCCTCTTCTCCCTGTTTGCTGCCACATCTAAAAATGAAGGCAAGGTTGAGATTTAGCAGGTCACCTGCATTAGAGGGCTGCAACAATGCCTGCCTGAGCTGTCTTAGCTCTTGTCTGAGCTCTTACTTTTTCAGAAAAACAGAGAGGAAGTTCTGTGCCGTCCTCATAGCAGTTTCATATGAGTTTGTGATGAGCACATCCTGGTCCACCTAGAAATAATCTCAGCAATTAACCTCTTTATATTTAAACTGGATAAATTACTGTGTACTTTTTTTTTGGTCTGTCGATTTAAAGAGTACCCTCTTACTTTCTTTTCATACTCGTCATCTGTGTTATCCTTCTCAGTGGGAAGATGCACCACACACTGTATGAGCTGCAGCACCAGTGCAGTCACCATCTGGATGTACATGGGTTCCCCGTCAACGTCGCTGCTGTTCAACCTGACAAACAGAGAAGACCAAATATGGGTTATAGAATATAACAAGTCATAAGAGTCATTACAGTCATAAAATGGTATTTAACCAAAGGAAAAATCAGCCAACCTAAAGTTCCTCAAGCTTCTCTTGCTGGTGGGGAGCCTGGCGAGAGAGGTGAAGATCTCCTCCAGAATCAGCTGCCTGTGTTTCTCATAGCGGGAGAAGACCTGAGGAGGGGAGACACGATTGTTAATGTTCAAAGACTCCATCTTGCAATGGCTTTAAAAAAATGAGCTTAAAGGTGATGAAAACTTACAGCAGTAACCAGCTTAATGGCACAAAGTTGAAGCTCGCTGACGTTCTCCACAAAGAATGGTGTGATCCCCATCGAAGAGACCTGTGAGAAAGGGAAGCAAGGTTAGCCTGGACTTCCTTTTAAAGGATGCACTGACAACGCAGACGAAGTGGACACTCACCTGCAGAATTGTAGTGTCAGTTAGTAGCTGGATCTCCAGCAGCTCCGAGATGTTGCTGACGATGTCACACACTTTGTTGTAGAGCATCACGATAACCCTTTGCTTGTGTGTAGAACATTTGGCCCGTTTGGCTTTTGAGCTCAACATGCCACCTAACAAAACAAAAAAGCCCAGAGAGTGTGATTAACTAATATGCCGAAGAGAGAAGAGTAATATCCATGACACGAAATGAACACAAATTAATGAGCATATAAAAAAAAGGTCATTAACCATTAGCAGCCATAAGTTCTGAATGAGGGAAATAATATGAAATAATTGCCAATGATCTGTGAGGCCCCCTGAAAACATAAATTGCCCACTAGAGGGCAATGTTGGTTTATATTCAGCAGACAAAAGTTGTTCTTGTTAAGAAGAAAAAGTTACGACTAATTATTGCCTGTAATCTTTCAAGCTTTCAAGTCACTATTGCCATTTGTTGTAATCTGTGGACCTGCAGCAAGTGCTCCCACTTTCACTTGTGTGTGCGCAGCCTATTTAAGTGCTGATATGAAATGGTAGAATTTACAATATAAGACAATATTTAGACAATCGCTATACCCTTGGTTTTAAAATGTGACTGAGAATGGCTTATCTATCATTTCCTAACAGACATGGGTGGTCCTTGGAATTCACTGTGGACTAGTATATAGATTACTTGCATTACCAAATCATTTCTGATTTGCATAAAATTGAAAAGATAAAATATTTTGTCCATGCTCTGCCCCATGTTACTGTTGTCGTTGAACATCATAGATGGGCTGTGCACATGCATTGAAAATGAACAATCACCTGTTGCTTGGTAGAATGACTGCAGGATAAGGGTTTACACTACCAGTATATTACACTAAAAAAGTAACAAGTCAGCATTTTCCTAGTGTTCGTCAGTATGGCTCAGCACATTCAAAAAAGTTCCTTTTTTAACCTCATCAGTCTACAACAGATTAACTAATTGAAATAGCTTTTTACTATACTGCTCAAGTACTGGAAGTAAAACTAAAACTCCCCTAAGCCCAGAGAAACAGCTCATCTCATCACTGACCTCCATGTGGGTCCACTCTATAGACAGGGTCATACTGAGGGTATAGTGTGTTCTGCAAATGGAACTTGGTGAACTGCAGCACCCTCTCGATCACATCCTCGATGTAGACGGCCTTCGGCATGCACGGTGAGGTCATGAGGTTCAGAGCAGTCAGGCAAGAGTCGGCCGATTTGGTCACCCGCTCCATGATGAGGTCACGCCATAACCGTTCTTCATCCTCTGCCTCATTGTCCTAAGATAGAAACAGTTCAGACTCTCTGTTATTAACCATCCACTGCAGAGCTAAAGTGTGTGCGGTGTTACAAGTGGGAGTGTGAAAACTACACTCACGTGGTTCATGAGCGTGGAGAGCTTGGAACCATCCTGTATGTTTTTCTCCAATATGCCTAGCACTTTTACTAGCTTGTCAGATGGAATCTGTAAAGGGAAAGAGATTGGGTTTATATTGACTATTTTATAGCATTTAAACATCTCACATGATCAGCATCTGTGATAAGGGGGAAATCTGTAACTTTGTGTTGCTGTTGTGGTTAATGTCCATAACAAAATAGATTCTGAGGTGTCTGAACCCCAAAAGCAGCATACCCTGCACGTGATGCCCATTGCTTTGATTTTGGCCGATTCACTGCCCAACTCTGATAGCTGGTGTTTCCCAAGGAGCAGCTCCTGAGGGATCTCGTCATCATCTGCAGCTGAGAAAGAAATATAAGATTGCTGGAAAATACTTGCTCTTGCATCACAGCACAAAGCAATAAAAAAAAAACATGCATCGGTTTTAGCATAAAACCATTTAAAATAGTGTCACCACTAAAAGATACATACTTAAAGATGTTAAATCCACATCCTCCAAGTTTTCTAAAATGTTGTCCACACTTGCCAAGAACCTCTTGAATGTTGAAGAGTCCATCATTTCTGTTTGGGGGAAGAAAAAAATTCATATTAACAGTGGAATCAGTATCAAGACTGAAACAGCATCCTGACTGACTTAAAAACCCCAAATACCTTCTGGGGTCAGCTTCGGCTCATAGGCTTTCCTCTTTTTTTGCTTCTCCTTCATCTTCATCTTTTTGAATACTGATAAGAAAAAGAGATATATTATATGATGTTACACAAACCATTAGAACACAGAAAAAACGTGTGTATGTTTTAGAAACTTACCGTCACTCATGCTTGGAGGAGGAGTCTCATTGCCGGAGTCGTCCGGACTGTGGTCTCGGTATCGGCTCCCTGAACCTCTGCGGCCCTCGCTGTAGCCTCCGCTACGCCTGCGCTCTCCAGAAACCTTTTTGTCCTCGTACTCCCATGCCCGATCCCGCTCTTTCTTCGATCGCTTTGGGGCCGCTATGAGTGAAAGAATTAACCGCCAAATCTCAATACTGAAATCAGGAAAACCAAATCCTTTCTTTCTTCATTCATGAAATAAAACCAGTGCTGACCCTACATGGTTGGTGAAGGAATTTTTACTCACACTCCGATTCACTGTCTTCCTCTGAGCTGACCTCGGCATACTTGGGCTTCTCATTGGCTGTACTGCGCTTGCGTTTGTTCATCTTTACCCTCTCACAAAGAGGCATGGTGGACTCGATTTCGGCAAGCAGATGAGGAGGAAGCTCTTTCAGGACTGACTCATCAATGGCCCCTTGAAACAGTTTAATAAAGATTGTTACTCCTTTATTTAAATCAGTCATGCCGCTCCAAGCAAGTCTTACAACATATCTTGAAACATAATAGAAGATTGCATTTGTTTATCTTGGTATATTTATGAAAACACGACTTACACATCAAGGTTTTATTGTTCTGAAGTACACAACTACACGGTCAAGTTTGTCTTACCTTTTGGGGACTTCCCATAGGAAGGCCTGTTCTTGCCGGATTTGGAGCCGGTTGCATGCCGGTCCTTGATAATTTTTTGCACTTCGTCAAGGGAGAGCTTCTGAAGCACCACTACAGGTTTGGACCGTTTGCTGATGTCCTCTACCAGCCCAAGCCTCTCTAGCTTCACCCGTGGCTGGCTCCATATCTCCCCAGGCCGCCTGGGTTCTGCGTTCCCATCCTTATCGCGTTTCAGCTTGGGAATGACGAAGTTTTTCAGCGCGCCAGACTTGCCACCTAGAAGGAAATCAGGAAACTCTCCAGCTCTACTGTCAGGGGGAGGCAGCTTGGAGCCATCAGTACTTTTCCTGGTACCATCAGTGCTCCGCCTCTCCTCTTTACTGTTGGGAGATTTGAGGTCAGAGCGGGGTCGACCAGAGTCTGGCCCACTTCTGCCTTCTTGTTTCACACGGGGACTGTCAGGCCGGGAGCGGTGCTCAGGAGAGCGCCTATCCCGGTGTTCTCTGGATTCGGACCGGTGTTTACGCTCACGATCTCTTTCTTTATCTCTGTCTTTATCTCTGTCCTTGTCTCTGTCCCTGTCTCGACCAGGGCGGTCCTGCTCTGACCTGCTGGAGGATTTTGGTGTATCTGGCCTTCTGATTTTGGAGCCGTCACTGCTGCGCTCCCTGTCCCGCTCTCTATCTTTGTGTTTTTCTTCTCTGTGGCCGTCCCGGGAAAGCTCCGGGCGACCGTCTTTTCGTGGAGTTTCAGGCCGGATTTTGTCAGGCTTGCCGTCATGCCTGTGCTTCGACAGGTCTGGCCGCTTGTCTGAGCCCTGCACCTTTCCTGAGGAGTCGCGTCGGCTGTCCTGCTTGTGTTTTGGCGTCTCAGGGCGGCCGTCTGAAGCCGTTTTCTGCTGCTTTATTACCTCAGGCCTTCCGTCTGCCCCCCTTTGCAGCTCCTCATCCGTTTTGGACTTGAGTCGTAGTACACCAGCTGAGTCAGAGCCATCCTCAGCCCAGCGCTGTGCCTCCTGGGCAGGCACGGGGCATTCAAGTTGCCCCTCGACTCTTCCTGCCTGCTGCAGGTCTATGCTGACCATAAGTGCTGGACGGTTAGCCCCATTGCTTGCAGCACTAGCCTCCTGAGGCGTTGGTTTGTTCCCTGCGCTGCCCCCACCACCTACACCAGGGCCTCCAGCAGTACCAGCAGCACCAGGCTCCTGAGGGTACGAGTCCTGTTTCCGCTTCTTCAGGGGTTTGTCTAAAAAAACCCAAAAAAACAACAATTAAAAAAACAAAACAATAAACAACATTACAACATTCAATCTTGTTTAAAGGAACAGGCTTCCTGGTTTCAATTCAGCTTATAATTTACAATAGTTTCAAACGAATTCTTTCACAGTAAAGGTCAGGAAAACAGCTCTACCTTTATCCTGAACCTCTTTAGAGCAGCGCTCTCGCTCAATAGCTGATTCGCGCTCTATCCTTTCGATTTCGGCCAGGGCGTCTAATTCAGCCTCATCGTAAGGAGTCCCAGTGACTGCTCCAGGTTGTTTGGCAGCGAGTGCCCCTGTGTTCTGCAGTACCGTGACCTGATGGTACTGTTCCCGAAAGCTGTTGCAGGGAAGATCATTCTCTGCATCTGAGCCATGCTCCACACCACCGGACATTAGCTCACTGGGCTGCTCTGTGTCTGCCGATTTGACCCGTGATAGCTTCAATGTCAGCTTGGTGGAGTCTTTGGAGGGCGAGCTGACAATGTCGTACATGGCACCTTTCTCACCTTCCTCCTTTATCATTTTCTTTTGCTTTTTCTTCCGTTCAGGTGAGTCCATGAGGAGGTCAGGAGCTGCATCTCGTGGTGAGGTGTATGGAGGCGGGGACTGAAGGATCAGAGGTGGCCGCGAGCCAACTAGAAACAAAAAACATTACAAAATATTTGAACTGAAAGCCACAAGCATCATTTTAAATCATGATTATTTCAAGTTCATGCAAATGAGTTAAGACAAGTGACTCTATCCACTACATTCCCAGTCTGATCCGATGGCACTGACTTTGGATGAGTTTCACATAGGAGGAAAAAAAACAGCTCAAAGTCAGACAGCTCAAATCTGATTGTTTTACAAACCCACTTTAATCATGAAAACACTTAAAACTAGCTTTCAAATCACATTAAAAACTCTGGACATAAAGTGTGACTGTTCATTTTTGAGTTCTTTTTTTTCCCCCTTCCAACGTTCACCTTCCCAACACTACTCCACACCACCAACAGCATGCCTGAGCTGTTACTGTGACAACAAAGGTGGACATGCAGGAGTAAACGTGACTACAATCCAAAAAGCCAGATCAGATTTGGCAATTGTAATTTGTAATATAGAGGAGAAAATAAAAATCAAATTCGCCCAGCTGTATGAATGCAAAAATGCCGTAAACAAAAGGATTATTAAACTTAATTTCATTTAAAAGTACTGACTTTGTATGGTACAGTGTATTGCCTATAAAGAATTGAGTACTGTGGTCAAAACTTGATCATAAACTGTTATAACTATTATCATCAGTGTTTACAGATACAATGTAGTAGTCAGTATCACAGTGCAATGCAGTATGTTTTGCAAGTGGTTTACAACATTTACCTTTAGGGGTCCCTTCGCTTCCAGCAGGAGAGCACACGGATTGGGGCGATCGGAGAGGGAAGGTGTTTCTCATTGAAGGATCACTCTCCTAAAAAAAAAAGAAAGAAAAGAAAACAAACTTGGGTCAATCAGTAAATTCACCAACACAAATCTTATTTAATAAGTAATAATCACATGTGCAAAATCGTGCAAAGTGAGGTTTAAAAGAAGTAAAAAAAAAAAAAAAAAGTTATGTCCAGTCTCTATTTACTTGAACTAGTGTATATTCGAGTTTCTCAAATGCCACTGAAGCTGTTTCTGTGCTCTGTGATTTGAAGCACATGTGCTTGTCAAGTCTACACTCTCAAGAGGCAGATAAAAAGACCATATCTTTAATAGTATCCAGGGGTGATGGTTAAAAAAAGAAGAAGATATTATTAAGCTCTATTAATTCTGGTTTCTGCTACAGTGGTCGATAAAAATACAAAACTATGCATTTGTCTTAATACGTAACAAACTTATGCAGATGTAGCCATGAGATCTGGGGCTATATTTAAGATTTTCTTATGCTCCATAGTTATCTATTACACCAAATAACAAGAATTAATCCTTCCATTAATGGAGAGTCATAATTTTCATTTCTGAGCAGTCATCACACTGCTCATGACTCATAACTCATTCAATCTTTGAACAAGGAACTTTGTTAATGCACTCTTGCAATACACACACAGCTAACAGAAAATTTGCTACTGAAGGTGCAAACGTGCCAAAAGCTTAATAAAAGGCATAATGAGAGGGGAAAAAAAGCTCTTTGGGAAGTGTACAAGGTATGTGGTGCATCTGCTCACCTCATTTCCCAGTCTCTGGACTATGTTCATGTACTCTTCATTGGAGCATTGCCGTGCATTGTGATTGGCTGAATTACTTGACATTTGCCCGGAGACTTTGTTGTCGAGGATGCTTCTCATACCAGGCACCATGGGACTAGCCACAGAGACTGTAAATAAAAATTTTAATAAACCTTTAGATGTTTTGACAAGCTACTGTGAGTAATAAGGAGTTAGAAATTCACAATACTTAAATTGCAGCGTATGAACTCACCTTGGATCTGTTGATGCTGAGAGTAGGTGGGAGGATGAGGATACTGCAGGTAACCGGCAGGGCTCTGAGGGGCATATGGGCTGGGCACGGGGCTGTTTTGCTGGGGTATGAACCGGGCACCAGAGCCCGTCTGAGGCTGAACAAAGCGACTACAAGCAAGAAAAACTTGTCAGCATTCCTAAAATGCTCAGTGTTTTTAGAGTAAATACATCTTAGGCCAAGTAAATTTTTAATTAGAAAAAATAAACCTTGCAGAATACCTAGGAGGACTGGGAGTAACAGGGGTTTGCTGGTAGTTTGTGGATGCCGGGCTGCCATGCATGGAATTTTGAGGCATCTTGTATGGCGGCATCATTGGCTGTTGCATTATACCTTCAATTACAAAACAATTGATCAATTACCATAAAAATATAAAATTGTGTAAGAGGTGTAATTTAGTCACCAGGTTATTTTTACCAGCAGTATTAGTAATTATTAGCCTTTATCATATGCAAGAAACAAAGGGCGAGTGTCATTAGTCAGTCTAACTTTAGGATGCAGTGAAACGTCATTCTTGTCATTCAGTGAATCAATTGGTGAAACAACATGACAGACAGACAAGTTTAGGGGGTTTTAGGACAAGGACATGAAATATGTTAGAATGTACATTAGAGTACAATTCACACATTGCTTATTGATTCATTGTTGAAGACAACAAAGGAACACAAGGAGCACAGCGTTGGGCGCTCTAGAACAAAGACATGCTTCTAGTTTAGAAACACCTCACTGGGGCTTTGCTTTAGAGGTATACGGGCTGGGCCAGTAGGTAATTAGTAGGTCTGATGATTAGCATTTTAATTATTCTTATGAATAATGGCATACTTTAAAATTTACTACTTTGTGACAGTTCAACTGAAAATGAAAAGCCACATTCAGGTGTTGCTTCTTTAGCGCTTCACTGGAGTCGAATTTTCCTAGCATGTGAAAGAATCTTACAATTGTTACATTGCCCCTTCGTGAACTATATCTAGCTAAATCAACCCTGTATCAAGTTCATAAATGACCTCAGACTTCTTTCTGTATTTTCTGACACCATGCAATAGTCATCTATAAAAATATCAGAGCACAGATTAACTTCAGAACTATGTCTGTTATTACAGTAGACTAGGAGGTGTGGTCCAGAGTACAATGATGGAATTGAAATTGTATTACCAACTAAACTGATCATCTGTTCATGTACAAAATGTTATTGCTAAGCCAAATCTTTTAAGAGGAGCCATGTATGCACTATACTGTATAAATCAGTCAAGTTTGATTACACAACAATTAATAGTAATTCTAACAAAAACCTATATTTCAGACTCCTGATCTAAGAAACCCTTCGGGATGGTGGAAGTTATAAAAAGCTCGGCTACGGAAGGCTGCCGGAGCCACATCAGGCCTTGCACTGTGCTCCACTGGGTTCAGAGTCAAGGGCAATGTCTCCATGTCTTCTCCTTACCGCCCTGAACCCCGTATCGGGTGGGCATACTTTTCTCCCTGAAGATGTTGGGGTTCCTGGACAGCACCGTCTGCAGCAGCACCGGCATATCACCCTCTGGGTCATCAGTACCCAGGTTGTCCTTCAGCTCTCTGCCATGAAGAGTGACATGGTGTGAGTGGAGAATTTCATTAAAAGTTATACAACAGAAACGTAATTAGCTGTCCATTTAAAACTCAATTCTGTGAAACCCATAAAATAAGTTCAACGCCCTAAATTTATTTTCCCATTTTTTTTACAAGACAATTTTATTCAAAATATGAACTGAACTTTTTTTTGATGAGCCAGACAAGATTCAGTTCCAGGTCCATGGGCTGTATTTTTGACAGCCCTGGTGTAGTTTGTAATTCTTTAAAAAAAAAAAAAAAAAAAACGCTTGGCAATTAGCAAAACTTTTCAAATAACTTAGTTAACAGTTGTTGAAATAGTTTGCTCATTTTTATACTTTATACCATCATAGCAGAGAAATCCAATTTGATCTAAGAACAATAAACATAACTGGCTTTTTTTTTAAAGCCAAGTCCATGAAAGATGGCTCTACAGTCAAAAGCCCCAGAAGGTTTAGGGTGATTCACAATTACTCTCTTCCAACTAGTAAAGCATCACAATATTGCTCTGTTAGCATCTATCCAAAAGCAGAAGATGCCTAAGCCCCACACAATCATAGCCTGTTTGAAGAGGTTGAGACAACAGTGATACATACATGTGCTCGGTGGAGACCTGGTTAAGGCTGTGGACCAGCTGGGAGACAAGGTTGTCATCCCTGCGGGCCAAGAGACAGTTGACCTCCTCGGCGATCCTCCCATTGTACAGCAGGCTCTTAGTGGTGGTGGCAGGGAGAGGGGAAGGCAAGGGCAGCTGGTTTAACACTGCAAAAACACGTAAGAGAGATAATTACTTCAACAGGAATTCCCACCATATCTGATTGGGGGGAAATAAATAAATAAATAAAACAAACCAGAAAATGGTAAAACAAGCTATTTTAAGCAGTAGATCAGATAAGTGCTGAAGGTTGTGATGCTTTTAATTTTAGAATTATATTTTAAGTATACTGGCGTTTTGCCTTCGTTAAGTAGCTCTAAAAAAAAAAAAGTGACAGTAAGCTGGAACTATGGCCAAGCAGGTGGCCAAACAGCATGCTGGCACCAAATAAATAAACTGAAATGCTTTTGTTTCAACGCCAGCATGAAGTGAAAAACAAGACTCTGAAAGATGGCTGAGCTATAAGGACAAACGTCTGCAGTCTGGAGTGATATTAATTCATTTGGATCGCATAGATGAATTGAAAAATGTTGCGGATGTTATCTTTCAATGGTATTTTAAAAAGGTAGCCACAAATGTGAACACAAGCAAAAGTTTCAGAAATGAATGTTGGAAAGAAGCAGAGACACAGAAACATTGGGGTTCTACAGGACCTCATTAGTGTTATTCCACTGACTGTTCTAACAGACCTTTCCAAATGTATGAGTGCACGCTTCTGGCTTTTTTTTCTGACATGTATGTTAGTAGAGATACATCACATTCTCTGTAAAATCCACATGCTTGCCAGCGTTACCTTTATTAATATTCTAATATATAGTTTAACTAAACCTAAAAAATATGCAACGGAGGCTTTTCTTCCACTCTGAAGTGAAACTCTCAGAGCGTTGTGGCTTGGTCTAGAGCAAAGAATTCATTGAACCCGGTCGTTTGGATTATTCGCTAATCTGCATTCATGTGAAGTTTACTTTTCTTAATTTAAATAACCTCTTGGTGCTTTGCCTTTGTATTGCTTGGTGGTGTTGCAGAGTAGCAATAGAAAAATGGTTACATGTTGCTTTGCCGCTTTCTAGTGTTAAATATTTGAAATCCTATTAGTAACAACAACAAGAACAACAATAATAATAATTAATCACCAAATAACAACAGCTGAATAATAAGTATTCACTCATTCATCTTCAGTTACCACTTTATCAGGGCTTTTGTCAATTGTGAGACTATACCAAGAAAACATCCCATGAATGGGATGTCAATACATTGCAAAGCGCGCGCGCGCACACACACACACACACACACACACACACTAAAGAGCAATTTAGACTAGCCAAACCATATATCTTGGTTTTGGATATGGGAAGAAACCCAGAGGACACCCACACAGAGATGGAGGGAACATGTGAAACTCCACACACACAGTAACCCGAGCTCAAGACTAAACCGGGCAGCTGAGAGGCTACCCAGACTGTTGCAAGAAGAGAAGTAGAAGAAGAGCTAGGGTGACCTACAGGGTGTCATTCAAACTTATATTAATTTTACCAGATTAATCAGGAGAGAGCAGAAGGCAATTATCCCTTAAAACAGAAAATCTGTATGTGATGTCTGTGGTGCTACACATTTAGTGAGACTCAAGTGAAATAAAATGTTATTGAGATCATTACTTGATCATGGCATCCCTCCATTTTTGTTTCTTTTCCTTTATAGAAAGTTTTGTCCCACCAGCTTTCAGAGGTCACAAATTGGGAATGGAGAAGGAGCCAACTTTGTCCAAGCATGAAAAAAAGCATTTTCAGGATTAACAATTACTATTAATTACAGGATTAGCGATCAGTGATTACTAGTAATTAATATCTATCACAATAATTACATGCACACAATGAGGTGTCCTGTGGCTGTGTTTCTCAAAACAAGCTCAAGTCAAACAGGTCCTCATCCACACGAGAGTGGCCCGTTATAAGAATGTGGAGGAAATGCATTGTGACTGCTGGATAACTTTAGTACCTGAACCACACCTCACAATTTCGTGAACCATGCACCATGATGGAATGCTGTGTTAAGATTGATTTAATCCTCAGCTTTCAAACCTGTGGCTATTTGGTAACACTGGGGTGTTAATGAATTGAACATCCTGTTTATCAACCACTAAATCAACCACTAAGAATTTTAATTCATTTTACATTAACAAGATACCAGCTTTAGAGAATATTGTAAGCATGAGGTTCACAGTGTTGTTCAGATCAGCCAGTCTGAAACTCAAGACACTATTTTCCATGCGTTTTCAGTTGAACCCACAATTAATCACCTGGGATTTTCCACTAATTATTCTCCCATTAACACCTCAACACTTTTTTTGGTACAAAGTCTACAACTGCTTCGTGTCTCGCGACTTCATAGTAGTGAGTTTCTAAATTTGAACTGCTCAGTGTCTTTTATGAGGGAAAAAAATAGAGAGGATGAAACGATTCCTCCGTTCGTGCCAGGAAGTCGGTGCTGTCTCTGCAACACTGAAGCCAATTGCATTCCCCCTGGAATCCCCTGGCATGGACAGCAGGAGGGCACACCTCCACATTACAGCCAGCATGTATTTCACCAGTGGGAGCAAAATTCAACCTAAACAGCTTTTTATACATTACTGCACATGATAGGAGCCTTCTCCTACTCTCAAGCTTAAAGACGGTTGTAAAACAGAGCAGCTATCATGAAAAAAAATGATTAGAAGGTCCTAATTTATCATTTTTAACATGTATTCACTATCCAAAGCAGCATGATCCAAGCGCAAGCATGTGCTCCCTGGGATCTGAGCAAACACAAGCAGGACTGCTTTAGAGCAAAAAAGGATATAAAAGAGCTTTTTCTTCAATAACATGCCTAATATGCGTGTGCAAGTTACTTACAGTCAGTGAGGCTAGCAATCCCAGCAAGAGTGGTAATGGGAACATGAGGCATATCCCCATTCATGCTGAAGATGGGGGTGGGGGGTCGTGTTGATGTGCAGGATGCTCAGTGTCGCTGCTCTCCGACCAGCCTTCACATCTCCCTTCTGTGGAGAGAATTAGAAAAGCACCATGAGCAAACATGACAGAGTCAAAACCATGGATTAGCATGTACAAAGCAAAAATGCGGCAACTTTTCACAATTATTAAATCATCTCTGTTTCAGAAAGTGTCACAACAGCAAATAAGGAGGACTTGTAACCTCATCCTTCATTACATCAACTGGTTTTGAAATGTCTTCCACTGGGAGTCATCCTATTATAGAAAAATTCAAATGTCCCCCATTCAAGGACCCCTTACAGAGCATAACGATTTCACAGAACAGATTTAATTTTGAGAGAAACTATGTAGCATAACGTTAATCAATCTGAGTCATTCAAGCTGGATCTATATATAGATTTGAAACTCTGTGTATTAGCTGAACACCCGTTCTTTATGTTTATTACTACTGCATTTTATAATTCTTATATCACTTCCATTTTAGACGAGGAGTCAATATACCTCTGACGACTATTCTAACTAATTAATGAGCGTTACATGCTTTTGTGCTAGCTGACTGCAACTTCACCACAGTCCAGAACCCTGTGTATACACATCATGGTCTCGTGTAGATCAAAATAAATTGTCACATAAACAAAAGTAAGACCTAAAGTATCGTATTTCTCAGCATCTAGGATGCCTACATTTTCCCAAAAGTGTAAGACTCAAAAATATATGCATTGTAATAAAATGTCTGATTACTTGTGACACCAACTAATCCAAAAGTCTGATGCAGAAATGTGCTGATAATCACACTAATCAATGAAACATAAAACAGTTGACCACAGTGAGGTAACAAATGAGAAAAAAAGTGAAGTAAGGATAAGTAAATCAAAGATTTAAAGCATGCCAATATTTCAAGCTGTCACTTCTCGATCACTTAAACATAAGGCATAGAGGGTTAGCCGTGATTCAGCAGCCTTAATAACATGTCGGGTTTTCACAGCAACAATGCATTGAATGCATGCACCTAGCAGCTTGAAGGTTTTGCTGGAGTTTTGCTGAACCAGCACGCTTGGTACAAGCGGATAACTTCTTTAATCACAATGCCATTTGTGTCATATCACCTACCTCTGTATACAAAAATATCATAACACCTAATACCTGAAAAGCTTGTACACTGATTCATCACATAATCAAAACAACGATACAAATACAGACCTGCTCAACTTGCACTGACTGTATGCTTGGCTACAACACAACAGACAAAGTGCATCCATCTACATCTGCAATGCAACTTGAGTCAATATGCATTTAATATACAGCCAAAGCAAAGGTTAACTCTGGACTAAAGAGACCTACATAACCTGCATAAGAAACCGCACATCACATGACACTTTGCAACCATCTACAAATGTACTCAGGCTTATGAAACACAAGGAAAAGTGGGACACAGGTGTTAAATGTGCACCATGCACTAATACACAATGGTGCACTGTGAGATATAGGCTTCATCTGCATCCCTAACGCTGTGACGGGGGTTCAACAGTCTTTGTAGCAAAGGGTGATGTGAAAGCTGTAAGCAGAGGAGACTCCAGCATCATGTCACATTACAGGTGTCAATCACGCCGTCTTTACATGCCAGAACGTTTCACACCATTTAACAGCACTGATGACGTGCTAGATCATTAAATAAATCAGTAATTCGCCTTGAAAGAAAGTGAATACACCATGTCAGTTGTTACTGTACTAGTTATAGTTCAGTGCAATTTTCCAGTGACATCAAAGTACAATATAATGCCATTAATGAAAATGTGTTAAATAATAGTTTGTTCATTGTAGATTTTTAATATATTACATGCTAAATGCTACATGCTGTGACATCACTCTTGGCCAAAAAAATTATACATCATTTTTTCACTTTTTCATAAGGTAAATACATAATAAAGAATGTGTGCATATACAGCATTTTTACTGTAACAGTAATGCACAAAAAAAGAGGAAGAAGAACAGCTGTCCCTGATCTGCTGTAGTTTTAGTGTGCATGTAAACTTTTCTAGTGTCTTCATCTTGGATAAAACAGATTTCCTCCGCAAGCCTTCTGTGCTCACTGTAAAACCTTGTATGCATGTGCACTCGAGTTTCTACTACAAGCCATTTAAAAGCATCTCCCCTGACTACCATACATGAAGCGCAAACTACATTTTAATCACTTTCTAATTATCAACCAGTCCAAAATTTAGGACTTTTTTCTTTTTGTTAAAAACAAGCTGTCTATTTCATATGTATGCACTCACATCATTGTCCATATACTGGACAGAAAGTCACATTGCAAAAAGGTGGTGGAAGTGGGAGGGGCTTCCAGGGGGTCTTACTTCATATTATTCACTCAAAACAAACACCTACCCATTATTCCAGACTGCTATAGTGATTGGCTTTCCTCATAGTTTAGAGTGATAACATACATCAGTGTTCTCTAATTTTAAAATGTGAACTTATGCAAAACACGAAAAGGAAGGCAGGTCTGGATAAAAATCCTTATTCACCTGCCTATCTGCCTGCCTTTATATAAAAACCTGCCTTCAATGACTCTGCATATCCTCTGAGGAGTTTTTGAATCCTCTCTGTTCTAATATCCGCCACTTTTTCTCAGACATATCTGTTCTAACTCTAGCAGATGCCTGGCCAATTTTTTTTGACATATCTTTTAAAACTACCTCTTTCCAATAAAGTCTGAGGCTGAGACGGTCATGGGAAAACCTCTTTTGTACTGGCTTTGCCTTAACTTTGAGAATGTTGTCCTCTTGCATAGTTTTGCTTTTTAAGATCCTGGAATTCAGGTTATTCCTGAAGATCCATGCTTTTCAAAGCATGATTTTTGTCTGTGATTTCTAATTTTAGAGTGTAACAAAAATAATCTAAACAAAAAAAAAAAAACTACTGTTTGAATTAATTAACAGTACTGGATCATAATTTGCGATAGAGTAGATTGCAAAATTGTGCATTTAGTAAATGCACAATTTTGCAATCTACTGTATAGGAAATTAATTCAAAATTAACTCCACACTTGACAATTTACTATAATGCATTTTGCATTATTCAGAAATAAAACTACTTCTTTTTAGCGCTGGTGTTATCCCATGAAGGGGACATCTTTTGAACCTTTTAGGTGTAGCTTGTATCTTTTACCTGGGAAAGTGTGTACGGTGTCCCACTGTGTAAAAGCACATAAATGGTACATAAGGTCCAGTTATGTACTGCATATTTACTGAAATTGCAATCAATTGCGACTAATTTATAGCTAAAAGACACTCTAAAGTACAATAGATGTAGATTTGCTGGTACCCCAAAAAGTGACAAAGAAAGGTACAGTTCAATACCACTAATTATGGGATTGCACTGAGTGCGCGTTATACAATCTAAATGACCACACAGATGTGTACAGATGTGTTTCATTCTGATACAGTGCATCTACATCTACCAAACAGATTGAGTTCAAATATAACATTAAAACAACAACAACAAAAACCCAATTATATCAACATTTGTTTTTTGGTGAAATGGCGACCAGTTCAACTTTGAAGCAAATAAGAAAGCTTCAAAAATGCTGTAGTTTTCAATAAGTGTTTTCACTTTTCAAATAAGACAGTACAAAGGTAACATTTACGATTTCATAATAGATACCGAACTAATAAACATTTTAAGCACCATTTAAGCTCCAACAGGAACTGATGACCAGATCACTCTCATTCATGAATCTATTGCTTTAAGGGGCGGGGATCAAATAAATAAACAGGAGATCTCGGATTACAGATAACGCCCCCCACAGCGACCTCCAGCAGAACCACACTGCTCAGAGAGGGAGGGAGAAGCGTAACATGCACAAAGGATTAGCAGATAGAGTACAGAGAGGGAAACACACACACACACACAGAGAGAGAGAGAGAGAGAGAGAGAGAGAGAGAGTGGGGGTGGGTGGGTTGGAGACAGAGTAAAAGAAAAAGAGCGACACAGACAGAAGGAGGGAGTAAGACAGACAGAAAGAGAGAGAGACAGAGAAACAGAGACAGACAGAAGGAGGGAGAAAGAGGATGAAAGGGATACAAAAAAAATGAGAGAGAGAAAGAGATATGAAGACAGACAGAGGGAAAGATAGATAGACTAAGAGAATAGATCGAGGAAGAGGGAGACCGACATTAAGATAGACAGGAAGAGGGAGACTGACAGATAGAGAGACAGACAGACAGTGTGTGTGAGGGATCATGACAAAAAGTAAAAGATAAAATAACACCACGCAACAAAACATGACAACCACCTTCCTACCACAGAAAAGTGGCAAAACTCAAATAAATCATCAAACTGATAGGACCTGTCTTCCTGCTTGCTAGTTTCCTGTGTTAGCATAACAATGTGACGCGCAAGCGGCTCAGCTATATTAATACAAATTATTAGCCACATATCACTAGAGTACATGAAGTGATGTAGAGTAAAAGTGTAATAGAATTCCGTTAATCAGACTGCATAAATACACCAAGTGTTGTCCAAACTTTTCTTTCTTTTTTTCTTTTAGTCGCACCACCGCTGTGGCCATTCATTCTCTTTTAAAACGAAACAGAGCTTGTGGAGATGAAGGGTCAGCCTTGTGACTCCCGAGTGCGGAAAAAAAAAAACCTTCATTTACACAACCCTGCAATGCACCTTAAAAAATACCGCCACCACTTTGTTTGAAATATCAATATTTACAAAAAGTAATTTAAAGGAGCACGAGCATATTCTTATTTCAAAACAACGTTACATGCCTTTACAACTAGCCAGCTAATCATTGTGCTAGCAATTTGAAAACACGGGAGTAAACACCTTTACAAAGAAGTCATTGAAAACGAGAAAGATTTCTGTCCATACCGTCAGCGCTGGTTTGTTCGGGGAAATGCACAAATAACCAGCTATATGAGCAGCAGCACCATGCTAACTATCCAAACTGTTTCAGCCTGATTCTCGCGAGCGCTAGCTTTAATTCTGTAACAAACACAACGGCAGCTAACAGATTAAATGGGTTAGCTGTTCAACATTTCTAAGTTTAACTTTAGCTTCACCAAACGTCACCTTACTTACACGGCTAAAACAAAACAAGCATAATCAGCGTTGGTACATGTTAACTGAGCTTTTTCAAAGAGTTTTTCGAGCACTAATTACTGCAAAAGTTCGCTAGCTCGCCAGTTCAGCCAGTCGGCGGGTGAGAGGCTAATAACGAGAGCTTTATTTTAGCCAGCTCACGCGCTTCTATTTATTAATTCGTTTATCTAGGCTACATTAGAGTGAAATTTCCTAGTTTTACTCAGAGTCAATTAAAGAACAAACTTCAAATTTCAGCTCAATTTCCCTGAGTCAACTTCAACTTTGATATATTTTTCAAACCGCAATGTATGCTAACGCTAACTGTAGCGAGTTTTAAACGAAACTGTGCCTCACGGTGGCATCTCCGTAAAGCCTCGCATCTACCCAGGGCTTCTTCTTATCTAATCCTAACACTGGACGAATTACGTTGTGAATGCTTTAAACCAAGTTCTGCATTCGTCTCTGTGTCAGTGTGTTAGTTACGCTTCACTTAACACTACCGCATCACAATAACGAGACATTAGTGGTGTTACACATAAGCTTCAAATTAAAATCTGATTTGGGTAAGTTTAGAAATTGGAGCTTTTCATGCCAAAAGTCTCTGAAGTGGCATAAAAATTTGACAACAAGGACTTAAGTATCTGGGTCATTTCTATTTTACTGCGACTTCCTCACATACTCCATATTATGATAGATAACACACGGACTAGAGCGCCTAGAATTGGTATGTTCACCTCGTATTTTTATTCACCTGGACATCAGGAAATGCCTTGAAAGTGTGCGTTTGCTTTCTAGGACTATCCAGCAAAACACACTGACTTCACTGTTGTCTTAACGAGTGTGTTTCACTCAAAACCTGGAGTCTCCCAGATATTTTCTGAGTGCTTATCTGATCCTAAACATCAGTTTAGCCTGTTAAAGCGATACAAGCCGTCATGTGTTAGAGGAGGGGGAAACATTAAAAATGTTCTGTGTATTGCTTGTCTAAGAAAACACACTGGTTTTACCTGCCTAATGTTACCTACGAAGCAAATCTGAAACGAAATAACTATAACTATAGCAAGATTATAACTTGCTAAATATGCAGCTCGCAAACTTACATGACAGCTAAAAAGAAGAATGTTTACAATGACTCGCCTACTGAGCTAAACCAGCCAATTTGCCAGCTAGCTCTGTAGGCGAGTCAGTGTAAACAATGCTAACTGGCTAGGCTAACTACCAGCTAGCCGGGCCTTTTCTTGTTCTCGTTTATAAGCAGCGTTTTAGCTAGCTAAGATAATGAGCTAAAGTTCTTTTTTTGCTTACGGTGTTCAAAACATGTTCGGTTTTGAAACAAGACCGGCCAAGAGGTCGAATTTGGGCAATTTTTTGTTCATTTGACCAGCGTGGCCTTGTAGCTAGCTAACAAAACCGCGAACCGCGGACTCGCCTAAGGTCACTTGCCCGTGGCCCCGTCGCCGCGGATCGGCCACACAAGGCAACGCGCGGCGGAGAGAACGGAAAGAAGCCCGCGGAGCTAGCTTAGCTTAAGCTAACCCAATCCGAGCGAGCGATGAATAACATTGAAGTTTCGCACGGCCCCCGATATGTTATCGGGTATTTTAGGCAATTCTCTTTGATCGACCGCGAATAAATGAAGTGATCGGTGCGTTGGTTATTTACCTCAGGACTTGGGTGTTTAACAAAAAGAAATTGTAGCAAACGTTTCGGATCAGCCTCTTGAGCTCCCCTCTCCGTTCCTGTGTCGCTCTTTGCAGCTACTCCGAGTAATATAACAACAATAATCCGGGTCGGGAGGGTTCGTTCTTCTTCCTTCTCACTGCAAACATGAAGCCTTGAGGGAGGTAAACAACATTCCTTTCAACCGGTGGATTTTCGTCCGGATTTACACTCCAGCGCCGATTGAAGATGTTTGTAAAATTCCAAGCGATTTCAGGGAAATATTTAACGGCGGAAAAAAACCCCAGAAAGACTATTGACGCGGTGATAAAAGAGATCCACTCAGACTCTCCCCCCCTCTCTCTCTGGCAGAACAAAATGCCGACCGGAAGCACCGCTGCGGGAATGACTCCCTCCACCGGCGCCAAACCGACCAGCAGCGACTCAGGCCGAATCCCAAACGACTCCATTTTGGACCAAAGAGTACTCCATGGATGCCATTACTACCTATCGGAGATAGTGCGTGTATGTAGGGAGTCGGAGGTTATTTGGGATTCAGCCACAACTACTTCCGCTGTTTTCTGCATGCTTTCTTTCCTACTACTAATTCTACAGTAGTCTCGAGAATCGTTATTGGTAACAAACCAATGGACAATCCTTTTCCCTTTTCAGTGTCAAAGTTGTCATTGCAGGTTAACTTTACACATGCTGCTTTTACAGGTTGAAGCATGTTTTCTGACCTGATATATGTAAGTCTACAAAGCAGCTGTTTATATTATGTTTCTTTCTCTTCATCATAAAATACTGCTTTACTTATTATTATTATTATTATTATTATTATTATTATTATTATTACTATTATTACTATTTACTTATTTGCAAAGACAAGCCATATCAACACAGAGATCCACAGAGATAAAAGTCTGCACCAAGTGTAAGTTTACTTTATATATCTAAACCTTCTGTAATTTTGGATTTTGCTGAAAAACTCCTAAGCATTGAAAATCTGGCTTATTAAACAAAATTACGCATAGACGGGGACTAGTGTTGCAGATTAGCCAAAAACAGGATATCATTTACAAACAGCTTGGCTCATGACTCAACAACAAATCTCTGATTCAAAAAATGTAACCGGTCACATGTCATTGTTCACCAATACTGGAGCATTAATTAATGAATGCTTTTCAATAATAAAAAATAATATTAAAAATAAAAGATTAACTGTCGCCAGTTCCGTGTCATTTTATACGTTTTCGAAAAGGACTTTCTGCTTTTCTTCATGATGTATTAAGCATTTAAAGAAAGATGAATAAAAATGGAATAATGTTACACTCTACTTGCACAAAGCTAAATACCACAACACACATTATGTGTGGAATAAATGTCTATAAATATTGCCATATCACTAATATTAAATGCTCTTTAAAACCTTTAGTCCAGTCTGACTCATAACCTGCATTGCTAAAATATTTTCTTTGAATCTGTATGTGGTAATAGTGCTGCACTATTTATTCATTCTTTTTGAGCAGTCTAGGGCTGCACCACTCTTGTTTGATCTTCCAGGTCATCAAAAGTCTTTACCTTCATTTTGCAGATGGTTTTGTCAAAATAATGTCTCAGAATTCCATTCAAACTCAAGGCCTTAACTGTGGATCTTCTTTGTGTTTCTTTCCAGCCTAAGCATTCCAGATTATTAGATGTTTTGTTTATGTGTAAAATTTTAAGAGAAGCAAATCGATATAGCAGAATACTTTTGCATATTTGGTGAAACTATAAATGTCAAGTAATGTGTTACTTTTTTATGGGTCTAGCTAAAGATGCACAAACTGACCGTGTAAGAGCACTGAAACACTGAACCGACGCATAATTGTACTTTACATATTTTATTTACATTTACATTTACATTTCTGGCATTTGGCAGATGCTCTTACACGAGTGCTTTGAAGCCTCTATCAATGAATACATTAACATTGGTTCCATAGGTCACAGACTTGGGATACCATCAGCCTGTTGGGAGTTTCTATTTCACAAAAAGTGAAAGAAGATATAAACATTTTCCACAATTTTGGGGGAAATTAGGAAAAATTAGATTGTTTACCATTTATTACACAGGTTTCTGTTAGCTTTCTGCAAATCCATCCCCGTGACACTTTTCTTAATCATTTAAACATTTTCTCTGGTTATATAAAAGCTATTAAATATCTAGGATTACACTGTGGTGTGAGATTTAATTTGTACAAAGGCTAAGAATATTGTTTTAAAAAATCTTAGCAAAGCTTATAGCTTAATATTTATTGAAGCAGCTTTGTTCCAAATAATACCAGGTGCCAGGTATATTTCGTGTTTAATTACACACTAATAATAACTGCAGTTTATTTTTATTTATTATTTCTTATTACCTCACCCTCCTCTAACACTTTATATTTAGACAGTCTGGTTAATTTCAGGAATACTACTACTACTACTACTACTACTACTACTAATAATAATTGTTGTTGTTGTTGTTGTTATTATTATTATTATTATTATTATTATTATAGTAATAATAGCAGCACAATATAATGTCACTGTTTCAACTGATTTCACTAAGAAAAATGTTCTCATATTTAATAAAAGCAGGTATATGAAAATGATAAGCTTTATCTGTTAATGTGTTTGTTCTTTTAAAACGGAACAATCATACAAGAAGCTATAGAACATTATAAACATAAAATAGTAATGCTTGGAAATGTAAATTGCTTACATATGGTGCTGGTATAGCATTAGTTTAAAGGTTTTCCAGAGTTTAAAAAGTAGCTTTATTTTGTAACTTTCTTTGAAACTTTTGCTTACAAAATGAAATGAGTTTCTTTTTAGGGTTTAGAGTCATTTATTTACTGTAAACAGCTCGCGGCCGCCCTCTAGCGGTAGAAATCTGAAAGTGCAACACACACTAAGAACCTAAACACAGAGCAGGAAGTGACAGGAGTCAAAAATGCCACAGCTAATAAACGCACAGTACACACCAACCTGAAATATCTGACAAAGCTATCACTTAAATCTGATTTACTACTTTATTAGTGTTAGTATATCTGTTTATTCAGATAAAAAGCCTTTATCAAGTGCTCCTTTAAATATAAGAGACGTGATTGGTCAATCAATTTCCAACATCTTGGATGCTAATTGCCTGACATCCCAGTTACTGTAACCAGAGTTGGTGACAGTTGTAGTTACTGGACGATGAGAAAGCAGTGGACCACAAATCGCAAGTGCATGTTGAAGTGTAACGTCTCTCTGCTGTTGCTTTTGTGCTCATCATTGTAATCTTTGCCAATGTTTTGCATTGAGGGACTCCTATACCTAAAATAAACCCCACAGGCCCCAATCAATCCCAAAACAATCCCAATATTTCAAATATTTAAATACTCATTATTTAAATAAGTATAAGAATATTCTGTATATCTGTAGGAGTCATAGAGCTTTTTTTATTCCTGCACTGACAGAACACGTGTTTGAGTTGACATCATTATCACCATGTTATTGGAACCTGCAGTAAGTGCTACATGTTTGTATTATTAAAATATGCAAAGATAAACACAGTAAATAGTAGAATGTCCTTTCAACCTGAATTCTTTGAATCTGTACAGGCTGTAGACTACACTTTTTTTTTCTAAACATGTATACAATAAAAGATATAATAACATACAACTATATTCCATGTTTCTCCCCTTATACAAATATAGCAATAAAATCTAAAACACACAGCAAAATATTTAGTAGTAGATCCGTACAAGATTAGACAATAGCATATACGGAAGCTGTATCTGTGTTATAACATTAATATCCTTTCATATATCCAGTAATAAGTTTAATACTCTTGTATTTGATCAGGTATAAACGTGTAATAAGGAATATGTGATAAATCTGACTATAGTCAAGATATTTTCACTTTTTTAAAAAAAAGTTTTTAAAAGCATTCCAAAATATTGTAAAACCCACATTCTGGTACAAAGAACAAAATCGCAAATGAATAAGTAACTTTATAGAAATGTTATACATTTTATTTATTGTTTAGTAGAGCAGTAGAGTCATGGTGAATTTATGGACATGGTAAATTTACTGCAAAATATAACCATTTTGCAGTATTTGGCTCCACAGATCTTGCCCTCAACTCTGGCCTGATTCCCGAATTTTCCCAAAAATATACCCATAACATGATGCTACCATCATCATGCTTTACTGTGGCAATGGTGTGGGATTTGTGCCAAATCTTCTGCTTTGTACAGATAAAAATATATATATATATATCAAGTTTGGGTTTCACCAGACCAGAGAATCTTTTAGAAGCAAATTATTATGGAACATCCTGTGGATCTTTTAAGCTCCTTTAGAGTTGCCTTTGTATTAATGACTTCATAGTAACCTCATTAACTGTTCACTGAATTCTGAACAAAGGCAAGATTCCTCTGTTTGAAAAATATTGTATCATATTTCAAAGGGCCATTGTGTACCTGCACCAGCGGGTATGTCACAGTATAACAACAAGATGGCAACCAAAACATTTTCCCAAACACAAGATCCTCTCTGGTGAGCCTAGCTGATCTCAAGCAGGTAATAAATTATTCTAAAGACAACAACACTCTTTGGTAGCTGCTCAATGGATATTATATAATATAATAAGAGTTTTGAGAGAGCAGATTATACAAAAGTAATAAGTACAAAAACATGACATTTTCATTACTTAAAAAACAACAATTATGAAGCATGCTTTCACAAGAAATGTATTGTGTAGATGAAGATGTTTCTGGTCATGCTGAATGTTTTTTGATTTGGTATTGCTATTGCTCAGATAGTCCACAAGGTGGCAGTAAATGTTCACATTTGGTGTAACTTGGCGTTTCTTAAACTTCCCTCTAGTCTACGCTATGTTGCCAAAAGTTTTGGGACACCCCTCCAAATCATTGCATTCAGCTGTTGTTTTTCAGGAGTTGGGCTTGGCCCCTTAGTTCCAGTGAAAAAAACTCTTAATGCTTCAGCATATCAAGACATTTTGGACAATTTCATGCTTCCAACTTTGTAGGGAACAGTTTGGGGATGACCCCTTCCTGTTCCAACATGACTGCACACCAGTACACAAAGCAAGGTCCATAAAGATGTGGATGAGCGAGTTTGTTGTGGAGGAACTTGACTGGCCTGCACAGAGTCCTGACCTCAACCTGATAGAACACCTTTGGGATGAATTAGAGTGGAGACTGTGAGCCAGACCTTCTCATCCAACATCAGTACCTGACCTCACAAATGCACTTCTAGAGGAATGGTCAGAAATTCCCATAAACACACTCCTAAACCTTGTGGAAAGCCTTCCCATAAGAGTTGAAGCTGTTCTAGATGCAAAGGGTGGGCCAACTCCATATTACATCCATGTGCATGTAAAGGCAGACGTCCCAAACTTTTGGCAATATAATGTATAAATAAATGTACACACCTGCTTATTATCAAGCACATTTTAATGTTCTATTTAAGTATTGTGCACATTATTATAATAATGTATATCATCAATGCATTTTAAATGTAGCTGTTTCTGGTATTGTGAAAAATCCCCTGTAAAAATAAAAACACCTCCACTGCATGTGCAAAATTAAAATGTAAAAAATTATGCATACAGTCATATGTGGAAATAAAAAGACATGTACTACATCTGGAAAAGTGTTTAAAATAACCTGAATAAATTTCATGTGACTGTTCTGTACTAAAGCTGCAATTATTAGTAGTTATTCGACTTTACACAAAATAACAGATAGCTGAACTATACGTTTAATGATACCTTGTTTGGTTTGAATGAAAGGATTACAACTTTTTTCTTTACCATGTCTGGTATTTTAAGCAATCATGGCATGACTTGAAAAGTTCAATCATGGTATTACATTTAAAATCTCTCATTTAGTACCATAACTGAACAGACCGCTAGAGAAAAAAATGATGCTGCATCACAACACTGTAACACAGGTCTGTAAATGTGTGGTCAAACATAGTACTGTACATGCATTTAAGACATGGGAAATATTTGCAGTACTAGCAGATTAAATCATATTTATGAACGATATAGCTACACTAACACTGCTGTAACAACACAGTAGCCCACAACATACAGTATTATTAATCTTACTGTAAATCAAGGTGCCAAAACTTTTTCTTGCTTCAGCACTTCAGCAAATGAACCTTGTTTTAATTTATTTCTTCTATTTCTTCTATTTTACCATCATATATATATATATATATATATATATATATATATATATATATATATATATATATATGATGGTGAAGCAGCAAGGTAAGTGCAATGACATGATACCTGAGGTAAAGCTAGTCAATGATACTAGGTAAAAATAGGCTAGGTAGGTGGGTAGCGTTTGCTAGCTAGCTACTATATTTTAAGTAGATATTTTAAATAGATAATCCACAAAAATTACTTTCTTCTGGTTTTTTTTCCTCTGTAGTTTTTGGGATTGTTAGGCATTAGTACTGTGACTGTTGTTCTCCTTGAGAGGAATTTCTTAATGTGTAATTTTTCATTCTGGGATGCTAATTCACCTACCACACACATACACACACACTCATTCCCATTAAATTCACACCTTCAGAGACATTGTACCTCTTTTTTTTCTTTTCAATTTTATTCAAAACTATATTTACCATAGACAAACCTACAGTTTCATATATTCCATGTAGTTTGAAACCACATACAGTATTTATTTATTTATTTATTTATTTTTTGTGTGTGTGTGCGTCTAAGGGGTAAATGACCAGCAAGATGAACAAAATCCCCATAGACACATCACAAAAGAAACAAAATCACAGTTTCTGTTTGAGTGAGTTAGTAGACGCTCAGCATGTTTATGTCTGTAGTGTCGGATCCTGAATTTATCCGCTTCTCAAAATGACACTTTCTTCCAGCTGAGTGCAGTCTCTTGCAGGAGACTTCACAATATCATTCACAATAACTACAATTAACTCTCCAAAGCTACAACTAAATAATATGCTATTTATATAATAGAATCTATTTATGTTAGCAAATGGCAGCAAAGGGGTAGCATTTGAGTGCTTCAAGTGTGCTACCAGGATGTCCTAGAGATGAACGAGGGAAATTAACACTGTAACCGGTAATGTGTATCAAAATACTGTGAACATTATGATCCTTCCAGCATTACAATAAAGATAAGGTAAGTACAAAGAAAAAAAAATGAAGCAGACAGTAAAAGAAAAATCTTTTTGACTTGAGTGAATAAATCAAAGCCTTATAAAGCTAGTTGTCTCCTCACTAGAAACAGATAATACTGGTAGTTTTAAACACACGGGCAACATACTGGAGCAAGTAGGCATTCCTACTGAGTTTAATATTCGCATCTTGTCATTTAACTGCTGGATGTTAGGAGCCAAAAAGATTGACTGGATCGCCTGTAATATTATCCCAACCCCAGTGCGATGCTTTGAACAAATTATAAATCAACTCATTTTTCCCAGTCGATCCATAAATCAACAAAATACTATATTGTGAATATACCACTGGACACTATTCAATTATGTGACACACGACCCTCTAGTTTCCATTCAGCTCTTTTTTACTTTACACTCTTCAGTTTAATCATAACAGATTTTATCACAAGTCAAATCGTTACTTTACTTTCTATAGTCCATCATCTGGTCTTACCTATTTAAACCTTCAAATTCCTGCAGGAATTCAATTCCTTTTCTACAGCGTGACCAGTCATGATATAACCAATAAGTCTTAAAATGATTCACAGGTGATGATTAATGTAAAATGAGGAGTCAATGAATAATGGAAATTTGACAGGGATACTAAACAATGAAAAAGAAATGGTACCCAATGAAAGAAAAATGGTAGCCAATGAAAAAAAAAGAATAACACACACACACACACACACACACACACAAAGAAATCCCTGCTTGGGAACACACACCACAACCGGACACTACATCTTTGTTTCACTGTCTGGAGGTTTCTCGTTCTCATACTCGTTCTCTTGAGGAATCTTCTGGTAAGGCTTCTTCACCTCATTCTCCTCCAATACAGAGTTGCCCATCTCCAAATCGCCATTCTGCAGCTCATCTCGGGACAGGAACTCCACGATGCCTGCTCCTATAGAGTCACCCAGCACGTTGGTCGTCGTGCGCAGTCGGTCCCTGTGAAGCCGGAGCATCATCATCATCATCATCATCATCATTTTTTTCTTTCTTCCACAGCCTAAGTCTTGAACTTTCTTTCCAATTTATCCACCCCAGTTTAAGAGCTAGGCCTTTTTCCTATCCAATTAGCTCTGTAATTTATGGGAAGGGGATTCTATTTGGAATGATTAATTTGCCTAACCTAATTATGTTTCTATGTTAAAACCAACTGAAATGACATGAAATTCTCCGAAAAAAAATGGAGCAAGACCCATGGGCTTTTAGAAGTGTGTCACTAGGGTAGATACAGAAAAAAGCAACCACGTGTTAAAGAGTGTAATGTAGAAATTAAGTTTCACAGGAAAGCCGTGGTTAAATATGTTACCATTGATTCATTATATAAGAATGTAATAATCATGTGCCATGCAATTCGTGATAGATTGAAAGTGTGAAACTGGAGGTATGGAGCACTCACAGGAACCAATCAACTGCGATGATAAGGCTGATGTCGTCAGTGGGGAGGCCCACAGAGGTCAGCACGATGACCATGGTCACCAGTCCAGCCTGGGGGATTCCAGCAGCACCGATACTGGCAGCTGTGGCTGTGATGCTGCGCAAATAAACAAAGAAACTTTCTTAGCATGAGAGTATGAAATGCACTCTACAAAATGTGTTCTACAATGGTAGAAACAATTTGTAAAACAAAATATATTATAATTATATATAACTTATAAATATATAACTTTCAGTGTGTCATGGAGACAATAAATCTATCATTAATTTATGTCATTTAATTAGGTACTCTGTGAATCTGATCTTCTAATTGATACATTTGTAAATCACTTCTTAACCTTATTGCTTTAAAGATTAAATACCATTTTCTCGATTTTTATATATACACTACCAGTCAAAAGTTTGGACACACCTTTTAATTCAGTGTTTTTTGTTTAGGGATTTATTTTCTACATTCTAGAACAATACTGGAGATTTCCAACTATGAAATAAAACACATGGACTTAAGTAATCCATATGTAACGACAACAAAAAACAGTCAGTTGTTATTTTAAGACATGAAGGTCAGGTGTTCTGGAATAGTTCTTGTAAGAACAGTATTGTCAAGTGCATTTGCAAAACCCATCAAGCACCATGATGAAACTGGCTCACATGAAGACCATCCCAGTAAAGCAAGACCAAAATTTACCTCTGCTGCAGAGGAGAAGTTCATTTAGAGTTACCAGCCTCAGAAATCACCAATTAACGGCACCTCAGATTAGAGCCGTTATGAAGGCTTTACAGAGCATCAGTAGCAGACATATCTCAATATCAACTGTTCAAACGACATTATTGTGTATTTTGGCCGCCTTCAGCATTGTTTTACAATGTAGAAAGACATAAACATCAGGAAAGACCATGGGATTAGAAGGTGTGTCCAAACTTTTATATATATATATATATATATGTATATATATATATATATATATATATATATATATATATATGAGACATGAGAGATATATTATAATTAAAATTATTTACTGTATATAGTGACATCACTATTCATAAACTGGTTCATGTTCAAGAGGATAGCTGACAGAGTAGCTATATAGTGTATAGAGTAGATATGTTATTCATATTTAGAAATATTTGATCAGATTTCACTTGCGACAGCCGATATGATTTCAGCACATTCCCACCTTATAGTTATGATCTGTCCGAAATTCATCTCCATGTTGTTGACCTGTGCAATAAAGATTGCAGCCAGCGCCTCGTACAGTGCCGTTCCATCCATGTTGATGGTTGCGCCAACTGGCAGCACAAAGCGGGTCACCCTCTTGTCAACTTTATTGTTCTCCTCTAAGCACTTGAATGTAATGGGCAGAGTGGCTGAACTGGAAGAGGAGGCAACAGAAGAAAAGATGAGGGCAAGCTTTAGCTGAGCCACACACACGTTTTAAAGATTTTAGAGATTCCATCTCAGAAATTGCTCTCGTGATCTACCTGGACGATGTTCCCAAGGCGGTGATTAGGGCCTGCAATAAGCCAGTGATGAAGATGAAGGGGTTCTTCCGGGTAATGACAAAGAAGAGAGTAGGTAGAATAACAATGCCATGGATTAGGAGGCCTATGATGACCGTCACAGTGTACATGCCTAGTTGCCCTCCCATTTCAGTGATGTCATCCATTTCCACGATTTTGCCAGCAATCAAAAAGAGGATGCCGATTGGTGCATACCTTCAATGGGCAAGAATCAAGCAAAGGTACTTGTAAGTGGTGTGTTTTTTGTTTCACGATCATTAAGTACAATTTAATTTATAGTGATAAAAACTCAATACAATGCATCCCATGCTTATGTGGTTCTCACATAACAGCACCCACCACATGATGATGGCAACCAGACGCATGATAGCCTCGTTGAGGGAGTCGAAAAAGTCCCTGAGTGCTTGGCCTTCTTCCTTCATATTCCCAATGATCAGGCCAAAGCACATGGAAAACACGACCAGCCCAAGAGCATTGACTCCGCTTGTGGTGCCAGAGAGTGGGATGATCTCTTCCTGAGCAATCTCTTGGGTCACGTTGGTCAGATTGAAAATGCTCTCATTCACTATCACCTTCACATGTATAACTCTTTTGCCATATTGGGTTTTGAACTGTGGGGAGATGGAAGAAACAGGATTAGAGAAATGAACAAGAAATGTAGACTAATTAAGACAGACAAGTGACATTTGTTGTCACTTGTCTGACAAGTGGTTGTATTCCCACTATATTAAGGTTGTATTCCCACTATATTAAGTAGCAAATAGAACATAGACCCTAAGTGTAACTTTCTTTCTGTTATATGATACAATAAACCACTATGTGTTTGTTTTAAATCATATCAGTCTCATGGGAACTAATGGGTAAATGTGAATGCAATAGGGATCGATATACTGTACGACCTATATGCAAGAGCATTGTTTTTGTTCATCATGTATATCTGCATAAATATGAATGAGACAATGCTATCCTTTAATTTTAGTGAAATGCATTCTCTCAGATCCAGCTGGCTCCAGTACTTCCCTGTGGAGAGCGTCCGGACCACAGTGTCTTGCTCCACTGTCATGCCTTCCATGTCATTGTGTGGCCCCAGCAGTTCCCCGTCTCTTGGTTTCCGTACCCCTTCCTCCCCCCATAACACCAGACCATGGTACTGCTACTGTCCGGCCAAAGCTCTACCCACAGCTGTGTCCTCTTAAATTTACAATCCAATCCATCAAATGGTTGTTGCACCTCCCTTTCCCAGCATCCAAACTTAACCATTTTGGTCCAGTATGAAAAACGTTGATACTTTGTCATTAGTTGTTATACATGACTGCACCATTAAAACAGTCAAGGCTCCCTCAGAAGCTGTGCGTATCCAAGGGTGATAATATATTCTCCGCGAAGCTTTTTGTGTGGCTTCTGAAAGGCTAGAAAGCATAGCCTCATTAAATCTGATGAGAAACTGGTTTCCTGCACAACAGGGAACCAAATAACAAAGAATAATTTCTTTCTGGAGAAAACACTATCCCATGACCACATCTTTGTTTAGCCATATTTCAGGGTGAAAGTATAACATTAATTCACAGAACAAAAGGAAACACCCGCAACAAGGCGTTCCAAGACAAGGAATCAGATACAATCTACTCCATATCTACCTGCTGTGTGCAAGCTTGAACAAGGTTGGGAGGAAACATGTTTCTGAAAAAGACAAATCACAAAACTGGTATTAGCCAGAAGCCTTAGATCATATGTCACAAATCAATCAGTTGTGCAGATCATTTCTGCAGTACCTGATCAAGTCCAGGAAGGCATCTGCTGGGCTGACTTGCTCTATTTTCTGTTGCTGAGTAAACTCATCTTTGGAGCCTTTGCCAGGGTGGATGATGAGGACCATGATGATTCCGATGAACACAGCGATGAATGTGGTGGTCATGTAGTACACCACGGCTCGCATCCCCATCTTGCCTGAAGCCCGACTATCAAGTGCTGCCATGCCTGGTGAGAAAACACATACATTCACCTACTGCTTGGTCACTATGGGGTAGTGCTTGCCAGGTCAAGATTCAAAATATCCTAAAATTTATTGGTTTGTGTAGCTTGAATCAGCTTTACAGGTACATGAAGAAGCCATAAAAGGATTGATGGACACAAAGAGCCAGAAATTTTCATTTCTAGTACCATTTGACTTCGGTACACAGACCAGTGCTTTTTTTTGGCATGGAAGTCAGAGAAAATTGAGGAACTGAAGAATGAGTCATTAAAGTGGTTTTAAGGGGTTCCATGGAGGGGCCCCAAAAGAAGGCATTGTAAAAGAAAGAACTTTTACTGAGAATGCCCAGAACACAGTTAGCTTACCATTTTCAGTGCTGAAAGCTGTTATGTTGCATTCACAGCAGTGAAAGAAAAAGCGTCTATTGTGCAAAAGAGATGTATGTGTTCCTTTAATCCTGTTGGGGGCAGCCCTATTAGAGGCCTTCTCTTTCAGCTCATTTTTTCACATTCTCACTGCCACACCCCTCTCTTCCTCAGGCCTCCTCCTCTCATCCTCCTTAACCCACTGTCTCTCTCTCTCTCTCTCTCTCTCTCTCTTTTTCTCTCTCTCTCTTTTTTTCTCTGTGACAGGTCTGAGAAACTCCTTCACCTGCCCAAACCCCTGGTGGCTTTCTGCATCTCCACGGAGACACCAAACAGTTTTTTGCCAAACCAAAAAGAACCTAGTCACTCACTTTGAGTACAAAAAAAAGAAAAACTACAAAGAGTGGATAGGACAAAACAGCCCCCTCATACATGTCACCCTCTTGGCCCTCTTTAGCCCTTGACAGAATGGAGGCATTTGGGAAAAGGGCTACTAATGGAGCAACCATGCTGACCTCTAAAAAGGAGGGTAATGGGGTATGATGGAAAACCAAAAATCACAAAATTTAAAAAGTCAAATTATCACAATATCTATTATTTTTATGTAGAAATGTTAGAGTGATTAGCAGTCTTTCTAAGCAAAATGCCTTAAGCAACTGGCTGCATGTGTCTGTTCATGGAATGCAACAAGACAATATGGCTTTGAAGGGAGAGGAGGAGGGCACTTTGTATCTTTTATATGAGTGAAACGAAGCAGGAGGGATACAACGGGGGTGGGGGTGCTTTTTGGGAGGCTTAGTTTGACCCATCACAAACTTCACAACGCTGATTAGCTGCAAACCCTAGCCCGAGTCTCTTCCACTTCTCAGCACAAGCTCTGCTTCAGTCTAGCCTACCTCTTCTAACACTGCAACCACAATGAAGACACTCATGCCACTGCAGAAAAAAGAGACAAAAAGTATTTGATCTTCAAAATCAATGTGTAGTTACATGCTATGTGCTTTTAGGATTTATTAACAATTTGCTCAAAGTTAAAAATGTACCAAAATGTCTGCAGTCACCAAGTCATATCAAGATACATCATGGAGACTGCATCCTATCTGTAATTCCATTCAGACTAAATTTATGTAATCACACTACACACTCCAACGATCCTTAACAACACAACATAATACCAGGTGTAGCCTGAGCAAAAATGTTCAGCATGTTTGTTTAGTGGTGTGACTTATCCCCCTTAAGGATAGAGGAGATCCTTAAGATCTGCAGATTTAATATGAAAAAATGCTGTAGTATTTCATCATGCCATAAAATATGAAAGGAAGCAACTGTTGATCTTGCTGTTTCATACAGACCTGTGACCAGACTGGACACCAGCAAGGGGAGGACCAACATCTGGAGCATGCGCATTAAGAGCTCTCCGGGGAAGGAGAAATATTTCACCTCTCTGTAGGACATCTTATATGGCCGCAGGGCAAATCCGAGTATGATGCCTGATCATAAAGAGGACATCAATAATTATAATAAATTATATCATTATTGTTTTTCTGTACAGTATGTAGCTTCCTATTTCGTGTTTTAGACTAGGATTATTTAGTTAAGTAATTACTTGAGATCAGATACAGACTGGAAAATGCACTTGCCAAGAGCAACTGCCCCAATGGTAAACAGCACAAAGGCATTCCTCCTCAAGAAGGTCTTAACGTCATCTTTGGTGATGTCCTCTACTTTCTTTCTGGCCTTCAGGGAGCGCAGTTGGATGTCCTCGCGGATCCTCTGTACCCGGCTGCGAGAGCGTGGGTTCTCCCCGGTGCTTTTGGTCATGGTCGCTGCTGTGAGCTACCGGACAGAGCAAACTCCAAACTTCCTGATCTGAAATGTTCACAAGAGAAGAAAGGACATAACTTTGGACCTCCTCTGTATGAAATCATGTCACAGCTCATTTAAAGCCATTAAAACACAATACCCTACTGCACAAGAACTCAAAAAGTATAACAAATCTCCAGGGACTTCTTTTATTGAGGCCAGAAACCAAAAACAAAAACAAAGCAAGACAGCCAGACGTGTCCAGGAAAAACAATGGCTTTTGACTTGCAGGTGTGCATCTGATTTCGTAATCAGCAGAGCAAAACAATTAGAGTGGACCATGATGTATATTCAATTATATGCAAATTAAAGATGAAGGCTTTCTTTCTCTAAGACCTGAATTACCACTACAGAACTCAAGCACTCAAGCATCTGTCTCCTATTGAACCGGGGAGGTAATATATTATTTCCAAACCTGAATTAATTCATTTGGCATGAGTTCTCACTGGGAAAAATGAAAGCATGTGTAATGTGTGAACTTCTTCTAAAGATCAAATCCAAACTCATCTATTAAACTGAACTGTACCAGAATGACACAAATATACAGATGACAAAAGAGACTGATGGCCACACTTACCCTTCTTAGCACAATTAAACTCCTTTCTGTAGTGATACTCGCTGAGACACTGTGCTGGAAAGTGGAAGGGTGATCCGAAGGTAGACTGAAGACTGAAGACAGTCTTCAGTGATGGAATAGTGGAACTTGTCTGTCCTGACTTAGAAGAAGTGTGTAGCGTGCTGGAGGTGATGCCAGCTTAGGCAGCTAAGATGTTCCCACAACACCCTCAGCTCACAAGGGGAGGAGATTGCAGAGGCAGATGGAGGGAGGGTGAAGAGGAGTGGGATGAATTTGGTAAACAGTAAAGTACTGGGGAGGGGAGAATGCTTGCACTAGTGATGACAAAGTGAATCAAAGCTCATCTTGGCTCACAATTTTTTTCCACAGCTGGCCAAAGTTGTTTAGTCTTAAAATCCTACGTTATTAGACTTTTTTCAAACTTCATGTGCCAAATTTCTGTGAGCCTGTGCCCACAGGAGTAGAACCTGATATGATCTGCTCAGGTTGTAAAGAGTGATTATCTGAGTTCCGTAGACTTCCTGTCGGCTTGAAATGGTCAGCCATTCTCCCCGACCTCTCTCTTCAAACAGAACTGCTGCACACTGGATATTTGTTTTTACAACCTTTAACATTTCACAAATATTTTAAACAGAACATCTGGCACCAACTACCATGTCACAATCACTGAGATCACATTCTGATATTTGGTATAAACATTAAAAGAAGCTCTTATAGATTTTACGATGAATTTATTAGGATTATTTCATTTGAGAATTGCATAAATGAGCAGCTCTACAGTGACACATAAAAATAAACACACTGCAAATGAACACACTATGGACTCTAAATCATTATTTTGTGCAAAACAAGTCAGACATTAAGAAGTTGCACACAGCTCTGTAGAGAAATAAATACTTTATATGTCAGATATAGTTGTAAGAAGAAAAGAACAGAGAGAACCACAATTACACTTTAAGAGTGGCATAAGTGTTTCCTGCTCAAGAAATGTACAGACACTGATTCTCCTAACCCGGATGTGAGCTTAAAAAAACAAAACACAAACAAAAAAAACCTTTTAAAACATTAGAACCTGAGCGACATGTTCGGACTTTTAGTTAAATGCTCATTGGAGGAAAATGAATGTCTAGCATCCAAAAACTGATTTGCTATACCTGATTTCTTATAGCTGAACAGTAGGGAAAGTGAGAATCAAAACCCAGAATCAAGCTTTTGTCTGTAAAATTGTTTGTACACAAACATACATGCTCATGCTTACTTTGAACTCTTGCTCTTGCTTTGAGTGTTTGTATTGGGATATACTCTGTGCCTCCATCTGAAGAAAAGAATATTTAACATAATTGTGAAACATATGTAGTTAAATGCCACTCATGGCCCCCTCCTTTTTTTCTCCGCCCTTTCTCTTCTCTCTCTCTGGGGCTTGGCCAGGCCAACCGTCTTGAAGTACTTCAGATAAAGATAGGAGCTTGGTGTAGTGGGAGAAAAGCAGGGCCACAAAATAACCTCTCCCACACAGTGAACAAACGGTACTTTCATCATCAGTTGCCTGGAGATCTGGTAGAGTTGGACTGTATCCGGATTGTCAACCATCTTGTTGTGCTTCTTCATTTATATTTGAAATTCCATGTGAAAATAATAATTCCAATTTGGTTTTAGATTATGGTCCGTACTGTGTATTTTGTGTGAGGTACCCAGGTGTTATACTATCCCCAGTCTAAAGTCAAATGACCCATGAGAATGTGCTTTATGTGGTTTGCTCATTCTTCTGTAGGAGCCTAATCAAAAATGGGATGTGGTATTCACTTGGACTCCTGGAATGTCCCTGGTTTTGTCTCTCCGCTCTCAGAGTAATCATAAACAGTGCCTGCCTTGCATCTGTAATGTGTATCCCACAACTCCACGCCTGCAGCCCCTCGCTCTTGCTCTCTGTGCTTCCTTCCTGCTCAACAGACAGAAAGTTTGAGATGAAATTATATTTGAGCTACACAACTGCACAGTTAAAAAAGGTTTAATAAAAATTTTCAGTTTCAGGATGTCAAATACCTGCCAGGGACACTTATGCATTTGGTTGTGTGCCTTCGTTAATGTTATACATCACACATCAATAGCCTACATTCTTGAAGCAGACCATAGGATATATTTGCCAAACACAGATTAGACAGAGTTTTTTGCAAGCTAGCTAATATTAGGCTGATGTTGTGTAAACCCAGTAGCAAGGTTTGCTAGCAAGGCCTCAGGCTTCCAGACTGATGGCTGTCACTTGATAAAAATGACTGAGCTACAGGCCAGGAACTGGCAATGGCAACATATATTGCAACAAATATTTAAATTTTTACTTGTATGCAGAATAATATGCAAAATGATGCACAACCACAACTACACAAACAATTGCTACTAAAGTAGAGTGAGACAAATGTGTTCTAGAGAGCATCTGATTGGATGCAAATTGGATGAGTACTGGACAACTCATAAAAAAAACATTCCCAGAAATGAACAGGCATGGTGCTGACTAACCAATCAGTTTGGTCCCCAAAGCAGCACCGATCTACTTTGAGTAAATTATAGCTAGCTAATATTTCATAGTGACAGATGTTAATCTGGAGCTGTTTGTCAGGCCAACTTGATTCAGGGGATTTTTGGTGCTGAAAGAGGCAACCCAGTGAGGTAAATGCCTCAGGCCTGACCGCATCAATAGCCAATCTCCCAGCAACCATTCAGCCTATTAGCCATGATTCTGGACTTTCAGTATCTATTGAGCCTGGCCACAGGGATGCCGCTTTGTGTACAGAGAGTCTTTTCTTCCACAACGTAAGGCAGCATGCACAATAATGCATGACATTATCAAAAAGATAAAAAAAAGAAAGACATAATACTTGTGTGTGTGTGTGTGTCACTTTCCTTTTAAGAATGCTTAAAGTTTGAAGTGTTTACTTAAGCCATAAGAGGTTCAACTAATATTTATACCATATCATATCACTGAGCATTCCTTTGCTTTCTCGCATGCATGTTCAAATTTTGTTTTAGTTTTCCGAGGCTTGTTAACAAAAATCGGGACGTTGGTTACTATCTGACATGAATATGTGTTTCATTTCCTGTCCAATTAGCCCAAGCACGAATGAGGACAGAACCCAGGACGTCTCATTAGAGACAATATGGCTCCGATAATCACTGTGCTCTGTTTCACAGGACTCGTCATACTCAATAAGGTGACTAACCCGTTTAAACAAAACTGTAAGCTTCATTCAGCCTCACATACCTTCACATTACCCTGTTTGTGAGAAAAAGGACTTTGCTCCTTTGGGGGACAGAGTATATTTAGGGAAGCCCCTTAAAATAGGCCAGCTGTGGAATCTGTGAATGGAGACATTTTATTGTCTATTACGAAGAGTCAAATGTTTTATTTCCACCCCCATTCAAATAATAAAACGCATAATAAATATACTACAAAGCACTTGAAGCCATTCTGTATTAGTAAAAATAAGATTAAATAATTAGAAAAAACATTATTTCAGTTAAGCGAATTGATGTGAAATCAGCAAGGGAAATGAGCACAGTGATCATTTTCATATTAGAAGTCAAAAGCAGACCATGACCCACTTGAAATCCCTATGCACAACGATCATTTAGAGGTGCCATCAATGCACCATTGTTGATAATTACTTGAAATTTAAATACCCTCAAATTTGAAGAAAATCTACCACACAGTCTTTACTGCCTTATTTCAGGACAAATATTTTATGAGCATTTTACAAGAGCAAAGTCTATTTTGCTATTATGCTATGTACTTGCAAGAATAATAACCTTTCCCGTTCACACAATTGTATGTATATTATTTTATTTCTCTCTGAAGCTGGAAAAAAGGAATTTGTTACGGTTGTTACGAAGCCTGTAGCCTTCTTTATGACCACATGTGAACAAAATGACCTAACCCTGACCTATAAGATCTTAGCATACTCAAAAGCAGATCCACCCAAATCCATTGAGCCAAGAAGAGAACTGACTCTTCAGACAGGAGCAGGATTGTGTCAAACTTTCAAGGCCATTTATTGAGTCCACAAAAAAGACAGCGAGAACCACAAATGTTTCCGGTCCTCAATGAAAATTGGCATCTACATATGAATAAGCAGATGAAAGGGTAAAGATAGAGAGCATAGTGCATGAGACCTCTTAATCAGGCATGATGGTCATAGAGACTGAACAGAACATAGTCTTGCTCTGATCTGGGGTTCAGATTTCTTCAAATATAATGTGTATTGTTGATAAGATTATAAGTTATTATGAGAATTATTTAGGACCTGAACACTGTACTAACATGATACCAAAATAAATAACCAAAGTAAATGAACATATTTTTAACCATAGTATCAACAGACTTGGAACATAAGGCTTAGCATTTAATCTCAGAATACCAGAACATTTTTTAACATTCCTCATTCATTGAATATAAATAAAACGTAGCCTGACCTTACTCTATCATGTGCATCTTTCTAGGCTTCACAAAAAACTAGCTGCTTTTTTTTTTTTTTTTTTTTGAAGGGGCCAGATCAGGGGTTGCTTTCACCAGAGGCATTTTAATCACTCTCTTCTCTTCATACCACCAAGTATGAAGGCTCCAGTCTTTCATGGGACCTCTTTTTCTCCCAGCCCTCTAGACAAACTCAAAAGTTTAGCATTGAATATGTTAGAACTGTTAACAATATGCAAAGTGGGCCTGTCGGGACCCAGGGAGACACACGATTAAGCATTCAGATCAGGCCTCAGGCATTGGCAGGACTATCCACAATCTCCAGTTGGTCAGGCCAAACGGGTAATCCTCTTTGGCAAATTAAGAGAACTGACTATGAAAAGTTTCTTGCGAATCAGTGAGTTGCTCGATAGTGAAGCTATGCTGATCTCCAGAGCTGAATAATGATACTCTGCTAGGCTATACTGTATTACTTCAGAAAGGTATTTTAAGCTTCACATCTTCACATGATTTAAGGGGACAAATGAAGTGATAATAGTCTCAGTTTAACCATTTGAGATGTATGGAGCTGTCCCACAACACACTAAGAACAAACCCAAAGAGTCAGTGCTTCACTGCTTCTGGGCTTGCTCATAAATGCCAATAAAGATGACATTTAAAAAGTTCAAAAATGAAAAACTATTAAAATGTGCAAGATTGTTTGCCAGAATCATTTGAAGAAAAGTGAAAGCATACTAAATGGCGGTATACAGCTTAACATAGACCATAAATAGACGCAGAGATGAAACCTGAAATGAAATAACATACACAAGCTGTATTTATTTCCAGGCTTGAATACTACTTGTATACCTCCACTGATCAAAAATACACCGATCACCCATAATATTATGACCACTGACAGGTGAAATGAATAACACTGGTTATCTCCTCATCATGGCACCTGTTAGTGGGTGGGATATATTAGGCAGCAAGTGAACATTTTGTCCTCAAAGTTGATGTGTGAGAAGCAGGAAAAATGGGCAAGGGTACGGATATGAGCGAGTTTGACAAAGGGACAAATTGTGATGGCTAGACAACTGGATCAGACTGCATGCTCATGTGGGATGTTCCCAGTCTGCAGTGGTCAGTATCTATCAAAAGTGGTCCAAGGAACAGTGGTGAACTGACGACAGGGTCATGGGTGGGCAAGGGTCATTGATGCAATTGGGGAGAGAAGGCTGGTCTGTGTGGTCTGATCCAACAGATGAAATTGGTGAAACATCAAATTGCTGAAGAAGTTAATGCTGGCTCTGACAGAAAGGTATCAGAATACACAGTGCATCGCAGTTTGTTGCATATGGGGCTGCATAGCCACAGACCAGTAGGGTGTCCATGCTGACCCTTGTGCACTGGCAAAAGCGCCAACAATGGGCACGTGAGCATCAGAACTGGATCACAAATCAATGGAAGAAGGTGGCCTGGTCTGACGAATCATGTTTTCATTTGCTTCATGTGGATGGCCGGGTGCGTGTGCGTCACTTACCTGGGGAACACATGGCACCTGGATGCACTATGGAAGAAAGTAAAGCCGGGGGAGGCAGTGTCATACTTTGGGCAATGTTCTGCTGGGAAACCTTGGGTCCTGCCACCCATGTGGATGTTACTTTGACACGTACCACCTACCTAAGCAATGTTACAGACCATGTACACCCTTTCATGCAAATGGTGTTTCCTAATGGTTGTGGTCTCTTTCAGCAGGATAATGCGCTGTGCCAAAAAGTAAAAATGGTTCAGGTGGTTCAATGGTTTGATGAGCACAACAACGAGTTTGAGGTATTGACTTGGCCCCCAAATCGATCACCTGTGAGATGTGCTGGACAAACAAGTCCGATCCGAGGCCCCACCTCGCTGTGCTAGATACCAAAGCACACCTTCAGGGATCTAGTGGAGTCCATGCCTCAATGGGTCAGGGCTGTTTTGGAAGCAAAAGGGAACCAATACAATATTAGGCAGGTGGTCATAATGTTATGGCTGATCTGTGTATCTAGCCAATGTCAGCATGATTTGGGAAATTCCTTCTATGGAGTGGATTTTAGCTGAACCTATGTATTACACAGTAAGAGTCACAATGAGGGGGTGCTGCATTATGCTGACTGGTTTGAGAAACAAGCTCTGTGTTGGGTTAATGAGACATAAATTGTGTGCTAGCTGGGACAGGTCTATTAAAACATTCCTGCTTACCTAATTCATAAGTAAACTTTTAATTTGACTTTTCTTCCTTTTCTTAAAGTAACACCATTGCATATAATTTATGTATTTTTCTTGCTTTTTTAAACATAGCTTAAATTTTTTTGTTCAATCTGACATTGTCACAGCAGTTACCAGCTTGCTTTTATGTTGCTGCCCGGTTTTCGGAACTCATTCAATATACAATATCTGCTTTAGCCTGGTCAGGGTCAGGGTTGCTGTGAATCTGGAGTACTGGAAGGAAACCCATGCTGACACAAGGGAAGTGGCAGAGACAACAAGCAGAGTTCAGGATCGAACCCAGGACCCTGGAGCTCTGAAGCAGCAATACTATGTGTATTATTACACATACTACTTTCATGAGGTCAGTGTCTAAATCTCTTCAAAGATAAAGACGAGCAGTCACTACTTGACCGTCTTATAGAAGCTGTGTCTGACCCAGACATCCCCTGTGCTAACTAGGTGGTGATGCCAAAGTCGTGTTGTGTTCCAGCTGACAAGTCTAGATCCTGGTTTATGATCAAGGCCCCAATACAACCAACATTCACAGCAAGCAGCCCAGAAAGCAGTCTGACTTAGTCTCTAGGCCAATAAACAACTTGGCAGGAGACATGGTTCAGCTGAAATCAATGAGTCAGGACCTGAGGCTATGTAACTTGTTTCTCAGCTGAGTCATCCTTCTAGTACAGTAACCAGTCATCACTCTCACCTTCTCACCACTTATCATATAAGCACGAGGATGCTATGTTGGTGTTACAGCTGCATCTGAGAGGTTCTTCCAGGCTGATACTTACGTACTAATTGAACAGCTACCTTCAACTATGCCAATCTTTGCATGGTTTCAGGAGGCATCTGGTTCTGCCCAGTCAGCCCTGATGCACCTATAGTTCAAAGGCCCAAATCAGGCTGGACCCCAATACCACTGACTGGAACGTGTCCTGGAACCCAAACATTAGCTAATTGGCAGTGTAGTGCTTCCTAACAGAAGAAATAAACACCCTTGATGCCTCCCTCGTAGAAGGGATGCAGGAGTGTGTGGCTCCCTGGTGTAAAGTCAGGAGTTCATAAACAAAGTGGAACTGAGGGCAGTCCAACTGACAAGTTTTTTTCAGGTCCTCCCTGGAAAACCAGCCAGCTCACTGGGATGCCATGGCCACAGCTAGCCTCACAATGTTCTTTCTCTTGATTCTAGATGAATGACTTGATTCTGTACTTGGATGTGTAAATTAGCAGGAATTGTAGGATATTTTGTAACGTCAGGACAATTTTTTTCTTCAAGAAATGTTTTCACAGCTGATTTTATATCCATCAAAGCACAACTATACTCTGGACTGACTGTTTATGATCAAAGCTGAAGAAAAATATTTACAGGCTAGTTTGCACTGCCACCGTGTGGCAAAGATAGTGAGATGCAGCAGGAGTCAGCAGTATGAACTGTATGATAGCTGCATTTAATCGTGTTTTATACAAATGGTCATGTAAATGCAAATGGAGCTAGGTGAAGTTGGCATTGTATTTTGTGGGTTGCTCTCAGATTCAAATAAGTCTACTATCTCAGAATGAAAAATCAGTTATGTGATATAGGGGCAGCATTGTAGTGTGTCAGGTAGTGCTACAGTCCCATAGCTTTAGGGTGCAGGGCTCAGCTCCAAAGTCTATTTTCTGCTTGTGTGCCACTCTCTGTGTATATGTAGTTGTCCTGGATGTGCTTCTCTGGTTCTTGGTTCTTCCACTGTCCTAAAAGTAGGAATGTAAGAAAATGGATTAGAGATTCTAAATAGCCTCTAGGTATTAACGTACAAGAGAGAGAGAGAGAGAGAGAGAGAGAGAGAGAGAGATGGACATGTACAATGTGGGGTGTGTCCCTGCCTTGTTCGACGTCCCCTCACCACTGACAGTTAAACAGTTACCATATTGGGAGAGGTGGTGTAGTCATACACCATAATACATTTTTTGGTGATTTGGTAATAGTACTGATAATATCATGTGTGTTTCAGTAAAAAAAAAGAAAAGAATGTTGCTTAAGCATCGAATGACGTGTAAATATGAGAAGCTTAGGTCAGTATTAGCAAGAGTATAAGAGTATATACACTTATATGAGTATAAGTTCATATAAGTGTATATAATAACAATATAATCATAAAACATTGATCATGTTACTTGTAAAGTTATATATAGAACATACACAACATATTTTGCATATGTATGACTTCAATGCTGTAGATTCATTACAGGTACACCACATGCACTGTCCCAGGGAAAAAGATACAAACTAAAGACTCAAAAGATGTACCCCTGATACTAACACAACAACATGTACAGTTTGGTACCTTTATTTCTGAGAGTGTGTTCAAATAATGCAGATTGTACACATACAGATTATACACCTTTTGAGGTTATAATACATGAAGACATGAAAAAATGTTCAAGGTTTCATGTGAAATGTTTAAAGCGGCTGCTGCAAGACAACCAGATAATCAGATAACACAATGATAAAAATCAATCAACTGACAATTAAAAATGTCAGTCATCTGCTTTCATACACCATGTATAATCATTTATATGAGAAGTAGGGAACTATCTGGATTCAGTTCATATTACAGACCACAGCATATCACTGCAAACAAAAGGCAGCTGTCAAAAAACTTATACATGTAACGTGTTGACCTTGACGTAAATAAGTTACAGGAAAAGCAAATGCTATGCAAACCACAGGAGCTCGCAGATCAAGTTCAAGGCTTTTAATACAACAAACACAGACTTGTAGCAGCAGGTTATATAGTCTTTAATGCAAAATACATTACACATTATATACTAAATTCCTTGACTATTGTTTTGTATTATCATGTATTTATCTATATGTAGACTCAGAAGTTTATATATAGATAAGTATAGACTTAGTTTTTAAAAATTTAGGGCTAATTTAAAGTACCATAACCATAACCTAAACACTTAACGTAGAAATTACATATCCATTATATCCATTATGGTATATACATTTCCGAGGGTTTTTTGTTTGTTTGTTCTGTTTTTGTGTATGCAAAATTATTGGCCTCAGACAAGGCTAAGAGTCACTTCATATATAAGATGTACGTAAAAAAACGTATTCAGAAAGATTTACTTCATTAGTTTAATTTCTAAATGCAGCGTTTACAAGTTTTAAATAAACTACGCCCATCAGATTGCTTTAAAGGAAGCTAAACACACACACAAGCCCATGGTGGAAAATTCCGCACGGTCGCAGTGCGCATGCGTCTAAAACCGGTCCATTCCGGTACGGAGTCAGTCTGCTGCACGTCATGGCGGGTCGCACGGTCCTGTCACGTGGGTCAGGAGCGCTCCAAAACCAAAACGCGATGCTTAACAGCAATGTAACGTATACCCCTGTGATAGCATGGCTGTTATTTTTAACATGCAAGTGCAATGCGAAATAATTCCTAAGGGTCTTCTCAAATGGTGCACAATGGCTCTAATTGTGGATAACATTTTACTGTATACATAAATTACAATAGATTCCATTGAGATCCCAATAGACTACCAAGTCAACATTCCTAACGTCCTCTGTTGGTTCTTTTCTGGGTACTATGTCATAACGTTCTGGGAATGTTCAGTCTTTCCTGTTTTTTCACCTCTGTTCCTAAAACATTTCCTTTCTCCTACAATTATACGACAACTCACAATGACAAAGATTAATTTTAAATGACTTTTTTTTTTGTTATTTGAAAGGTACCCAAACATTTGAGGAACATTGTCTGAATTATGTTATTTGTTATCAAAAATAGAAATTTATAAAAAAGTTCCTCAAACTTTTTTTTAGCGTTACAGTAACCATAGAAATAATACTATTTTTTTGCAGTTATACTCTTGATATTTATATTTCTACTATATATTTATAGTTAAGTGTTACTTAAGTTAACTAAGTAAACAATGAAACTTTATTTGGTGAAACTAAAATCACTGGTGACTTGCAAAGCTGTCACTTGCTGTTTACTTCTGTTTCAGTTTCCATTGGGTCACCAGCTAGCTCTATCTGTCAAAGACAATATGTTTATTTGTTATGTTTATTTCATGATTACTAAAAATTGTAGCCTACGTTTGGTCTAAGCTAGATTGTCAAATTTTAAGTTCCTTCAATGGATTTTCCTACTGAAGTCTTTCCTACAGTGAGGCTTAATGATAGTATATAGCTCATTTATTGGAATGTGCCTCATTAAGATGTCATATAACTTCATCATATAACAAATATTTACCGGACATTTAGCAGTTTGAGGTGGACAATTGGTGCCTTAATTACCTGAAATATAATATTTTATATATAGTAGTGGGTGCTGTTTACATGACAAACAATCTAAGTGCTGAAAAAAAAAACATGAACAGTAAATAATGGCATTTCTTAGAGCTGGAGATGGGTATAAAAAGGTTTACATTCACAATTTTAGAGATACCATTACCAAAGACACAAAAAGAGTGGAATAAAATTCCACATTTTAAAAAAAAATCAAATTCAGGAATGTTTTGATTACTTTACTATATATATATATGAATATACTCTTTGGCAGTTTTTGTTTCTTTTGATAATGATAAAGAGTCATCTGTGATAAATTCAACACTTTGCATTAAATTTCATTTGCATTCTTTGATATCTCTCTAATAGGTGTTAAAACGTTTGGCTATATATTTTGAATAAAGCAAGTCTAAACTTATTTTCCTTCCAAGGAATAGGAACCTGTGGCCACGCCCCCTTGCTGCAAAGCGGTGGACGCGCGCGACGTGAGAATTCATTCACACTGTGGCTCACGATCTGTGCCGATGTTCTGTCATTACTGTTGGAAAAAGGAGGAGGTGGATTAACCTGTCTGTGTTCATCTCCGATATTTGCGAAAGAACCCTTTCCAGCTTGATTATTGTTACTGGTACAAACGTTCAAGTGTCTAGAGCGGGCGCGCGTGAACTTGTAACCGCGCTGTCACGGAAGGTTATGAGAGGGTTTCCTCATGCAGAGTGTCCGGGGATCATGTCTCTGTCTGCGGACTGCTCGGCACACGCACGTTCGCCCTCCGACGGCGCGCGAGGAAGCCCGATATCGACCGTCGCGCGATGTCTCCAACCGGACACTGCGCACGCGCCGCCAAAGGGTACGAACTTTCCACTATATATACATATGTAACCTAGATTGAGGGTTTTCATGTTAATTTTTTGTTCACTTTTGCATCTGGCCCAAGTGGGCGTGTTTTCTTATACCGAATTGCATGCATGAGGAAACATTACGAGCTCAACTTGAAAATCAGATCCTGATAAACTTATAAAGAACCATAGACAGAAAGAAAAAAACACTGATCTAGCTGAATCAGGTAATGTTCAAACCTTGCAAGGCTCTAAACGTCTCTTAAACATACCCTCTCAGAGAAAAAGTATTGAACTCCTGTACCTGCCACAGGTGAAAATGGTAATTTAAATGCAGTGTGCACTGAATGTACTCTTTATATCCATTTGTAAACCAAGTAACAATCAGGATTTATCACAAAACCTGATCCATTATGTTTGTACAGTCTTGAGCAGGCTGCATAATCCAAAGCTCTAAAAGTTACAAGCTCTATAGATTTATTTCTTTCATTTACAAAACAAGTTTACATAGCTGAACTGTACACACCCAACATGAACAGAGGTCACTGCAGCAATGCACACGTATACATTTACTATACACTTCTGAGTAATATTTGCACAGTAAAAAAAGTCTGCAAAATAAGACATTTGGATTCAAATTCAATGTGGTGCAGTCACTCATGGCCTCTCAGTGCTCAGGATTGCATATCACACATTGCAGTCACTCAGCACGTAAGGCGCGATCACAGATAATGAAACACTACCACACGGCACCGTTCATTCTTAAACACTCCTTTAATCAGGGCTGGCTGGACCTCAGTTACTGATCGCAGAGATGTGTCCTGGAGCTCTGAGGGGACATTTAAGTGGTATCAGATCATTGCAGCTTAATCCAGTTCCTTCAGAACGTCGGTATGAGCCTGTTTGCTCTAGTCTAAAGCAGGGTTTGTTTTTAAGACTGTTGCTATTCCCTCCCCTTTTGAAATCAGCCAAGTATTAACTCAGTCCCAGAGCTCAATAATTTTTGCTGAAATGTCCCACCCTGGTATGTCTGTAAGGCATGTGATGACAACAATGCTAACATAAAATAGCTTATTGTTTTCTGATACAGAATATTTTTGTTGTTTGTTTGCTTTAACTGGGTCCTTGGGGCTCTGGAGTCAGTGATAAAAATGTAAACAGCTGAGATAGTCGCACAGAAACCCAACAGTAAATAGGATAAAAAGATTCTCCTGAACTGTATTCAGTCAACATGTCCTGTAAACGAAAGACATGTCATCGGTTACTCACAATAATAATATTCAGGAATAGTTTAGGTCCATGATTCTCAAAGCGGTGTCCAGTGCGCAATTTTTGAAAATCATGTTACAGTAGTCAAAATTGCAACTCACCATGATAAAAGTTATTAATTTATTATTGTGTTCTTGTAGTTAAAGCTTATATCTGATTGGATAAATGAATTGAATGTGTTTAATCCAGACCACAATGTCAATTTGAATCTAATCATGAGTTTAATGAAAATATGTTCTATGAGTGGAAGGTTTGGCAGTAAGAAGCTCTGTTCAGTAAATAGCCAAAACATCATTACACGCATTTAAATAATGAGGTAACAGTTGGGTTTTATTCATAAAATGAATTTGCTCTGAGGCACTCTGTAGATATTTTTAGAGTTAAAGGTCTGCAAAAACAATTGAGACTATTAGGGTTAGACAGCCATATGGTGGAACCATTGCTTCATGTTTCTTTGAGGCTTAAAACTTCTTCATAAAGCATTTTCCTTAGGAAAACACAATGAAGCACAACATGGTTCAACCTCAAACACTGAACATACAATCAAATACTGTAATAAATAATAAAAAAAAAACCCATAATGCTGAGACAACAGTTATACTCAGGAAGAATTCCATAACTATAAAAGAAACCTTACCCCTTATTTGGGGTACTGACTACATCTGTGATCAATGTGATCAAGCCATAACCTTTGGAGAAGCTCTTAACACCTGTAAGTTCATAGTGCAATAACACACTGAGCTCAGCAAGACTCCACATATCTGTAGAGTGTTTAGTATTTATAGTTTGTGTCCTCTGGACCTCTGATGCTACACAACAAAGAGATCTTGCAGAGTCTCCCAAAGTAAATGCAGCTGCAGGGGCAGTACTAAAGCTGTTGTTGTTTTATGTTCTCGCTTTGGCCTTAGAAAATATTAAGGAAGGCCTACAGGCTTATATCCAAGTTCTCACTGAATGAAGCCTCTTGTCCACAAGGCAGTGATCTTTCTGAGCAGGGAAACCCATTGTCCGAGCCTTGGCCACTGCACCCATAGCTGTGTAGTGAGATTGTTTTTCTCACCCCTCACTCCTCTTCTCCCTCCTTCCAGGTTCAAGAGGAATGATCTGGTTGAGGCCAGAGTATCCCAGTCTGTGTCTACAGGCAAAGTGTGCCACTCCCCCTCCCCAAGCATCGGGCTGCTCTTAAAGGAGGGAGGAGTTAATCTGATGCCAAGGCAGAAGTTCGTAGAGCTCAGCCACAGCTGGCATCAGAGTTTATAATGCATTCAGGGTCTGCCAGAAGAAAAGCCTTTTTATGGGCTATTTAAACTCACCGAAGATGTGGGGAGGAAAACAGGACAGAACATGTGAAAACTAGCTTTGACTGGAAAATTTGAGGGGAAAAACTTAGAGTGTCAATTAATTTAGAAGTTGCATAATGAAGGCACGTACAGCTAACTCAGTGATTTTAATTTGGCACATGCTTTTATTCAAAGCAACTTGTGGCTCAGTCAGTGGGATGTGAGCACATAACCTACTTGCATCTAAATGAATTAGGTCCCATTTTCATTCTCTTCCTATTTCCATCTTTAATGACATGCATATCAGTCTTTATTAATTCACACATGCACTTCAGTTTTGTCCAAGATTCTGTTCTGCTGCTTTTAGATTCTTTTAGATGCTTTTCTATTTTCACTGTGATTTAATTTTCTTTTAATGTTACGCACACTTAACTTCCTGTTGAAAGTACTGTTGGATTCAGCCCTTACTTCCTCTCTACTTAGTCCTTTAGTCAGTCCATCTCTCTCACCTCCTCATCTGGACACATAGATAAGCTTCCAAAGCTAACATCACCAAGCAAGAAATTAGCACCAGAATCACTGATAAAGTGACTTTTCCTTTAAAGTTAGGGGCACTGATTTTTAAGGCACTGTTTGGTGGAGTCTCTACATGCCACTTTAGAAAGCTTCACCCTCTTGCACTAACATTCAAAGCTTCTAGCAAATCCATCATCACACGTGTATTTTTAGAGACGTAGCTTTGAAAATGGCAAGGATATATTTGTTTAAATTTTGAGTTTCAAAATAGCCAACTTCAGCTAACATTGCTGACTGTGCCAGTAAAAAACAGATTACTTTATGCTTAATAGGGCTTCAATGTAATATGTATCCTAAAGCAGAAGAGTAAATCTTTCATGCTGAGTCTAATCTCTCCCTGTGCCTCCATGCGAACAAGCTGGCTCTGACTCAGGCACTTGTCATTTTCAGCTGAAAGCTCTTAACCTTGAAGCCTGCAGCTGATATGTGGGCTTAGAGAAACACGTCATGATCCACCCGCTCAGGCTGCCACTTGTACAGGGATATTATACGTGACTGCTAGCATGACACCTATGTATGTACTGTACTTGTATGGTTACAATATTCTGATGACTCCGGAGTTATGCTAGGTTTCATATTTATTGTACATGTTTATTCATGTGATATAATCAGTCGATTATGTAGCAGCAGTACAGTGCATAAAATTGTGCAGATATAGGTCAAGACCTTCAGTTAAGTTTCACATTAAACATCAGAATTGGAAGAAAAATGGGAGTTCAGTGACTGAGACATTGTCTTTGTGTCAGACAGGCTGGTTTGAGGATTTTAGGATGTGCTGATCTTTGGGATTTTCATGCATAAGAATGGTATGGAAAAACAGCATCAGTTGAGAAGGATGCAGAAGAAAGCAGAAGAGCAAGAATCTGAGGATATAGTGGGCAAGAGCTCCCCAAAACAAGACAGATAAAAATTGGAAAACTTAAATGAAATAGACTGTGTGACCCTAAACACTCTGTTCCGCTATAACTAATTGAAATTCCACCAGATATCTATATTACTTGCTCATTAAGTAAGAGACTCACAGATTATGCCATCATGTGTAGAGAATATAGTACTGAAGCTCTTAAACGGTCACCTTTTAATTTAATTTGGACTGTGCCAAACAGAGAGAACGCTCTCACCATTTGCTGTCAGGTCTTCTGTTATTTATCACTTTGCACATGGACGTCAGCACTGAAACCAGCAGGGATGCTCTCTCCAGGGACAAATAGTATATTCGAAAGATGCAATATCCAGATCGAGAAAGGGCCAAGCATTGAGCATTGCCAAAAATGGTACGTGTGATTAGTCAGTGCTCCACGGAAATAGCACATCAGTAGAGGTGGCATGAGGCCTATTGGCTGGATGGTGTGGAATTTGATTATGTAATACTATGAGAGAAGGATGGTCATTAGAGTATCCTACATTTATTTTTACTCTTCAGTTGATATTTTGTTTAGGAAAATGTATATAAAAGTACATCTATAACCAATATCTATTACATTTGGATGACACCTAAACAAATGACCACCACAAGAGAACCGTCTCTTCATTTCCAAGTGAGACATTTAGCACCTAGAAGAGACAGCTTCAACTTCTACGAGAAACTCAAGCGTCTACACTCCACCTACGTGTTAGGAGTCACCTTTTTCCCGTACATAAGTTGAGCGACTGGAACAGTGGTGACTAAAAAGTTGCTGCATGGATAATGCAATTTGAAAATGCGATTTGAAGCCCTTAGCAGGAGGTCAGATGCAGGATAATCTCTGTGACTGGAGCACAGAGTGGCTCATGATGCGTCATTTGGCCACGTAAAAATATTACAGCTAAGCAAAAGAGCTACTGTGCTATTGGCAGGTCACAGAGTATCATTGCTTGGCCCCAGCTCCATGTTACACATAAATACACATTTTTATACATTTCAAGTGATCTCTGGTTAAGATTAGTGGTGTAGATAGATTACATCAGAAGAATGCTGTTTATTTTTAGTTGCAGACAAGTCTGTGCCGGGATTAGTTTGGCCCAGGGCCCAGTGAAGTGTCAGTGTGGCTTGCACCTCCAAGGCCCTTGATTCTTGTGAACATGATGATGGAGGGCTTGCATAAGGAGCTGAAGGAATCCATTCATACAGTTAGTGGGCAGGTCAGGACTGTTTATAGCGCTGGAAGAGCTGTAAAACATGCATATATATATATATATATATATATATATATATATATATATATATATATATTTATATATATATATATATATATATATATATATATATATATATATATATTTATATACTTCTAATAGACATATAAACCATTATTGCATTTGGTAGTATTTCTTCCCTCATATACTTTGTATGTTTAAAACATATTTCACACATATTTATTACAATATTACATAACATGTTTTAATAATATATTTTTTCCTTTCTTTATATATTCAATAAATGGATGTGCCAATAAAATAACAGTCTAAATGGAAGAAGGCAATTTCTCATATTTCACTCTGCATTACTTAAAACGATTCACAAAGACTGACTATTTTGAATTCAAACTCAGATTGAATATAAATAAAAAGATGCAGGTCAATGTAAGCTCTTTGAGAATTAAACTTACCCTTAAAGTTACAGTGTTGATCCTGACAATTTAATTGTGAAGCTTCAAAAGGAGGATTTTGCATTCAGGGTAGCACTTACAACTCCAGTATCCCAGTGTAGCATAGCTCCATTTTGTAGTGCTTTTATTTTTTACACATACTGTACACATTGTTCATATGGAGAAAAGGCCAGGAACATGTGCACATTTTCAATGTGCAAATCATTCATTGTTAGTAGAGTTGTATATGAAGAGGCTATGGCTTTTCTTCACAGTACAACTGTTTTGTTTTTCTATTTCAGACAAACCCGTACTTGCTGCTCCGATGTTCGTCTTTCAGAGGATGACATCTACAGTGAAGGTAAATGTTGAACAAACATTAGCAATCTAATACCAATCTCTTACAAATAGCTATGTTTAACTGTTCAGTACATTTTCAAGGTTTGTATTACTGAGGCTGAATCTACTTTATGTGTGTGTTTATTAGAGGACAGCAGAAGAAGACGGGAATGGTACGTTTGTTATACAACAAGTACACATTGTCACGAATCAGGGCTGTAGGTGGAAACGAGTGCACAATTCTTTAATGCAGTGTGCAGAAAATAACAAACCATGTCAAAGCAAAGCAAATATTCCCTAGATTACAGGAACACTCAAGAACTAGGTCAAAAACAAATTATGACAAACACACGGGTTTTTCAGACATGCAACAAAAAGTAACTCAAGACACAAATGAAGAAGAAGCCCTCTGGTGACACACATATTAACTCTAGTTGTCTGTGTTTTGAGTCATTGATTTCATCATTGATTTCTGGTATTTTTAGGAGCCTGTGTGAACAAACGCATCCGATTGCTCACCTATCCTTCTTTGATCAGTCGGAACAGAAAGGGTAGGAATTGGAAAATATTTTTTTCTTATTTTGCATAAACACCAGTTCTTGACCTCTAGTTATTTTAAGTCAACAGAATTCAAATTAAAAGCTACTGGCAATCAATATAGAACTCTCAAAAATTAATAATTCTTTTATTTTGCCCTAAACAGAACCCTGTGGCTTTAGCAAGCGTGTGCGTTCAAGTTCTGTTTCCTTCTCACCACCTTTACAGGGTAAACTATCTCTCTCTCTCTCCTTCTCCTTCTCTCTCTCTCTCTCTCTCTCTCTCTCTCTCTCTATGAGGAAGTTGCCATACTTACTTACCTCTATTTAGGTTAAACCCCCTGCTAATCCCTTCCAGTTTAATGATCCACTCAGAGCTCAAGTTCCAGCCCAGGCCTCACTCCCTGGTTTGTGTTTCAGACCCAGTAACAGAAATGACTCTCCCCTTTAGTAAGCCCTCACTTTTAGTTGGAGTGGGTGCTCAAGGCTTGGCAAATCCATTAATTGTGATTCATTCACTGTAAAGAGCAATATCTGTATTTTAGCTCTAAATGTGTGTTTGGGGACATAGCCAAGCATGATTAACTGCAAAACAAAGAGAGACTACTTGGCTGAAACACTGTAGGTTTTTAACACTTCCTTTCTCACAGTGTATTAACGCTTAAAGCAAATGGCTGTTTACATCATGGCTTCTCCCATTAATTAGGTCACTGTATCACTGTTTGGGGAGTCATTATTAGATAAAATTCTTAAGATCCAAAATGGATGGATTCATCCAAAACAGAAATTAGAGTTACTTCAGAATGTAAGACAAAAATCTCTGCTTTTTGAAATCTTTATTTAAAAAATTGTTAATTTTTTTGCATGAAAACATGTAATCTAACTGTTCTCATGTTTTATTTTTTGTATAGTCCCAAGATCAAATGTGTTTGTGCCGTCCACCTTGCACAACCCGAACCAAGTCTCTTCCTCTGCACGTTAGTATCTTAAGTTTGTCCTACATATATTATTTTCTTTTTTTTCTTTATTGAATGTGTTCACTTAACACATCCGGTTATGTTTGCAGCATCTCTACGGAGCAAGGTGAAGAACACACTGTTAAGGCCGGCTTCCCTGGTGGCACCTGAGCCATGGAGCAGCCACAATGTGCCTTGTATTAAACAGGTATTGCATAAATTTCACATCACCAAGTTCTGGTTTCATTTATACCACAACAGTTTAAGGTGCATAAAGAGGTTCCATCTTGTGTTTCTAAAGGTGTATCTGTTCCTCCAGGTCGGCCTTAATGCAGATGGAAACCTCTCCAGGGTTACGATTGAGCTCCCATCCTCAGCCAGTGCCCTGGAAGAGCGGATGTCACCACAAATGAGCAGGTCAGCTTGATCCTCATGAGGCTTAAACAATCAGAGAAATAAACTAACTAACTTTAACATGGGCCAAACCAGATGGATGGAAAATGTTTCTTTACAAATGTAATGTGACTGCAACAAATTCTACCTGTAATAATAAATAATTATTATATAGTGAAAATGATAAATAATGACTTGTAATGTTTGTAATAAGTTCACAACTTAGTAAAGATACAAATTCCACACACATGTATACTATATACTATACACTATCTATATATATATATATATATATATATATATATATATATATATATATATATATATATATATATATATATATATATATATATATATATATATATTACATTCTCTCTCTCTCTCTCTCTCTCCCCTGATTGGTTGCTGGCTCTTGCCTGTCACTGTGTATTTCTGACTTGTGTCTAAATTTGGAGCATGATGACGGTTGACATCTGAGCTGGTTCTATAACTGTGAGTTTCTGTTGGAGGATTATCAGGGCGACTCACAGCAATTCAGGAACATCACATTATGTAGCAAGTTTTCTCCCTGACTGAATAATTATGTCTTGCAAAATTTGTGACAAGAAAATTCCTACACAAGCTCGTATTAGCTCATATTTCTGATCTGATTAAACTTTAAATAGGAATAGTAATATCACTGTTCGGAATGCTACATGGGAATGATGTCACACAGCACGGCCCAAAGCGAATCATTGGTATTAGTTTAAAACTCACGCGTGCTAAAATAAACACATACTTGCTTTACTATGACTTTGTAGCTCTAATGTTAAGAAATAATAGCTCTGTGTATAAAATCAAACTGGCAGTATGCCTGGATTAATGAACTGTAAGAAATAAGCAAAAGACATGTTTTGCCTGAATATATTTTACACAAGCAGAAAATTTGCATAAAATTGACTTCTCCCTTAGCATCTCTTTAACAGCAGGTAAATTGTAATGATACTTCCAGAATAACTTGCAGAGTGATTCAGATACTAGGCTAAATCCAGGCATTTCTTTCTTTTTCAGAAATCTCTCACAGACTAATACCTCTGTCTCTGAAAGCGCCAGGTTTGTGTTTGGGGAGAATATGAGTGAGAGGGTGCTGGTAGGTCTAAAAACTTAACTTTGTTTCATTCAACGCCGAATACAGTTAATATGTGCTATTTTCTAAGCAGTTTGCTGGACTAATGTACATGGATTGTCTCTCAGAGTCCACCTTGTAGTGAGGACAAGTCTGAAACGGACTGCAGCTCAAGTGACTCCGATTCCTCCTGCACAGAAGACACAGACACAGGTATGTTCAGCGATGTACAGTAGTTATGAATGAAAATTAGACAAATGAAACATAACTACATGCTTTGATAATGCTCTCGCTTACATGCAAGTCATTTAGTATAAAAGTGCCTGCCAGGTGACGGTTATGTCCAGAATTTCAAAGAGGATCTGACTGTTTAAGCTCAAACATACTGAATATTTCCAGCTGTCAATCATTCAGTGTTTAGAGTTTCACAGCATTTGAAACCACCTAGTGGCTAAATAAGTGTACTGTTTCACCACAGACTCCTAAATTTCCTCATTGTCTACGACTTACATTACTCCAAGATTTCCTGAACAAGATAAAATTATGAGCCTCATACATGTTCATAGGGCCATTGTAAGGTTCTCATACAGGCTCATTTCTGAGACTGAACACTGACGACAAACCTGTTTAAATCAATCTGAATATTTTGTCAAGTATAAAATATACAAGGTATTCATTCTGGTTGAACAATATAAAACAATTTAGCAATACAATTACAAAATGATATGCAAGAAAGGAAACATGACCTGTTGTATTTTAGTTATTTTCTTAGAAAAGTATTGTACAGTACTACATTAAACAACACTGTGCTTTCAGTCATTTAAAGTAACATTTAATTTAATGGAACTGTTATACAGTGCTGAAGTCTGAAGGAATGTTTGGTGTCTGCTATGTCTATAGTGACTGTGCAAAACACACTGTGGGAATCTGCTGCTGCCCACACGGCTGCCTGCAGGAGACGTTGTCTGCTCAAACAAGTGCAGA